>NC_044253.1:17666423-17966423 GCF_003957555.1 Calypte anna | reverse complement strand
ACCTAATAGGTCTTTAATTTTATTACAGTCATATATTGAAATATTTTAACAGAAGAGTCTTACAAAAATTTCCTCTTTTAAATGAAATAAACTTAAGTCTCGTGCTCACAGGGAGAACCTGGCTTTTTTTGTTTTTTACCTTTAAATATAAATGCTTTCCTATAGCCACAGCCTAGCAGGGAGGCAATGCCACTTGGCAAAAAAGTTATATTAAGTGCACTTGCTGGAACAGTTTATACTTTGTTCCTGAGAAAGAGATTGAGTACTTGATAGTATAACACAATGAGAGGTACGGGTGGTGGAGATCGGATCGGATGCTTGGGCGGGGGGAGCGGGGAAGTGTTGCTACCCCAGAAATTTATTTTTAAAGTGTCTGCTATTTCATGCAATCTGGTCTATTTCAAAGGCAAACAATTTGCTCTTCAGAAGTATCTTTATGAGCCCCAAGGGATGAAACTCATCCCTGGCAGAAATGATTTAGCAGTATCCAGAGAGGGGGTGAACTCCTTGAGAGGCAAGGGAATAATTTTTTGAAGGGTGGCAGAATTTTAACAAGGGCCTCTAGTGAGTTCTTGTGAACCCCTTTCAGCACATCACTGTTTTATTAAAATATTCTTCTCAAAACACTGAAACACTGACAGCTCCTGTAAGCTTGCCAAAAATTGAGTAAGGAATAAAAATAAAAATGTTAACTTGACATGTGTGAATAATTTTGATTTGATGATAACACCTTTTGGAATCGAGGCCATATTCAAAGCTGACTCGTAACACATTCACATTTCTAAGTTACATTAAATAACTCAAACTTTTGAAGCATTGTTCTGGTGCAGTGAAAAGAGGAGATGTTAGGAGCCAAGCTCAAGCTTTCTTCTGAGTTAAGTGAAGATTAAAAATATTTTGGGTGTTCCTGTCTGAACCTAGAGAGGCTAAGGTCATAGATGGTGTGTGTGAAACAGGTTGGTTGATGTGGGCTGTCTGGTTAAAATAACCAGCTGCAACCAGACAAGCTGGGTAAACACTGAAAGAACAAGACCTGTTTTGAGTGATAGGACTCAACATTGCATGGTCTTGCATGAGTCTGTTCCACCCCTGTGTCTCACCCAGACTTCTCTATACCATCAGTGAGAGCCAAGAGGAAGTTCAGATGAATTACAAGAGTCCCTTGGGGCACACACTTAAAATAGTTGATGGAAAGATCTCTCTAACAAAAGACCAATGCCACACACTATTTTATGCCCCCACATTGTAACATCAGATGTTTAGCTTTAGTGAGGCAACACTGGCTTGGCTTTATTTTTTCCTCTTCCCCACCATGCTGTTGTCCCTGCTCCTGAACTCTTGACAAGTAGCCACCACCTAATGACAGCAAGGCTGGCAGTGGAGTGGCTGTCTGTAGTGTTAATATATCCATAAATCTCTGATCAAACACTGTGGTCAGGAAATGAGGGGAGCAAAGTTGAAGGTGAAAAAAACATTTAAGCAGGTGAGCTATGAGTAAGTTGTCTCATAGTGAGATCTACACCCATTACAGCAACAGGGCTGCAGGTTTCTTCTGCTAGGTACAAGAGTACTTTTACCTAAAAGTAATGCTCTATTTTTTTAGTGCAAAAAGAGTGTTCTTAGCCATTATATTTTTAGAGATTCCTAAGGTCTTTGCAAAGGACTCTGACCTGCTTTGGGACAGTTTCTCAGCTTGGCAGGGCTGCTGCATGCTGTCTCGGTGTAGTAGTGGCATTTATCTCTAACTCATGTGACTTTCTCTGGAGTCCAGTTTATAAGTCAAAGTGATTAATCAAATCCTCAGAGCTCAATCAATTGTGGAAAACACACATGACACAAACCCACCATCCCTTATTTGGCTACTGACTGAGCCAGCTCATAGATCCCTCTGCTTGGCTGAGCTATGCACTCTGTTTCAGGCTTGCATGTAGATTTAAACCCTCACTCAGGACAAAAAACACAAGAGAACTTTTGCATATTTCCATCATTTCACTAGCTCCCTGAGCTAGTGAATACTGAATGTATTTCATTTATTGTGGATACAAGGTGTATTATTAGAGTATAGGGCTCTATTACTAATGGCACAAGCAATTTTTAGCTCCTACCTAAAGGCATGAGATAATACTGGTAAAGACTGTCAAGCCTAAAGCCCTGTTACTATACAGAGCACAGATCATGCAAAATGGTTGAGAAATGAATGAGGAGGATTTAGCTGGGTTCAATGAACAAGTTATACCACCTCTCTTTTCCTGAGTATAGAATGTTTTTTTACATTGTATGCATAGAAGCAGGTTAATACCATATTACAGCTGAAATGCTGGTCTCACCAAAGTTAGCAAATTGGAGTTCAGACTCCTATTGCAGATTACTCAGTCCTGTTACATTACCAAAGGGTCTTCAAATGCACAAAGGCATAATTTACAGACATTACAGAAATAGATGCCTTTTGACTGTATATTGTAGAAATTACATGCTAGAAGATGTAGATGTTGAGGGAAGACTTAAAATCTCTATCAAGAAATTATTAATCAGAAATCTGGATCATGGAATAGTTGTCCTGGTTTGCTATTATACAATCTTTTAATCTAATATTTAATTAGTTTCCCCAAATGCCATATTTATCTAAAGTTCTCTCATCAAGTAATCCATCCTGATTAAATTTTCCATCTCACTGTCTGTAATAAAAATTGTACTCTTTATTCTTGGATGTGTCTTCTCAACTGTTAATATCTACCTTTTTTTCCCTCTTTTTCTGTGATAAGTCTTTCCTTTGTCTATTTGCTGATATTCTAGCACAGTCTTCTCTCAACTGCAGCCTTCCTGCTAGCTGTCTCTATGTCTCATCACAACTCTCCAAAGTCTCATTTTCCTTAAAAGGAGCAACCAGTCCTGGCCAACTTTTCCCTAGAACCAAAAAGTCTGAAATCCAGCAAAGTACTATAGGTAGGACTAGTTTCAGTGCACAGCAGGGACACTGGCAGGCTTACCTACAAGTAGAATTGAGCACACAGCCAAGAACAGGCATGGCTCAAAATTTTCCCAGCTCATCCTGAGTCCCTAGACCATGGCACAGAGAACTTGCATAGTTTCCCATAGTCACACAGATTAGATGAGACATCCACAGAGAGGAATCCACTTTCAGTCCTAGGGAATGGAGCAAATACAGTGGTAATGAGAGCAAGGACAAAGGAGATGAAAGGCAATAGCCAGCAGGTGCCAAGAGGACACACCTTTGGGTCTGCCATAGAGGATCATGCCTGCCCAGTGCAGTGCAGTAGTATGGCAAAGCTGTAATACACTGCTGGGAAGGTGGATGATAAGGCTGAGCAATGGTTCCTTACTTTTTCCTGGAAAACAGCATCCTGCAATTACTTCCCATACCTTCTCAGAAAATTTGGAGGATCAGCAATCACACGTTTTTTAGCTATAAAAGCTGTCCTGGTTTTCCAGTATGCTCTCACAATCTCTCCAGATTTTAAGTATAAATGAAAAAGATACCAAAGGTACTGACATAAAGAACTACAGTGAGTGCCTACAGTGGTCTGTATGCCCACAGGCTACAGCAGGAGGAGTCTGGTCCCACTGAATGGTCACTGTACCAACAGAGCTCTGTGTTGCTGCCACAGGACATCTCTGGAGTAACAGCAGAGCTGCACGAGTGCCTTATGCTTATTTGATTGCTTTGTGGATGCTCAGATTGTGGCAACCTGTAATCTCCCAGCAGTCTGACTCTCAGGACAGAAAAGCAAAGCCTTTTTTCATCCCAAGTGTTGACCCCTGAAGGGCACCTAGGGAAGCAGTAGCATGCTTATGGGCTAGGGAGATCGAGATGTGTGTCTTGTTTCCACCTGCTCAGACTTGGAAGACATCACTTCCCTTTAACAGCTCATCTGGCTGCTTCAGGCTCTGGCTTCAGGCCACCTCATGACGGTACATGCGCACAATTATGTTATCATTTCAAATGACAATTCATGACAAGCTGCTAGTAGGGTGATAGTCCTTCTTGCATGGTCCACGTCTGCAGATTATTATAAACACTGACTGTGAGACAGGGCTCAATGCTTTTTGCAGTCTTATCTGTCCAAATGTACTCACTTTTACAGTCTTTATTGGCGTAACTCACAGAATTTGACCCATGGCTTTTAGCCACAAGAAGAAAATTAGGATGCAAAGGGATAATGTGTTTCTGTTAAAAAGAAGTCTTTATGCTGCCTCGTCCTAAAGGGAGTTCACTGAGGAAAGTATCTCTGGCAGATCCATTTGTGAAATACCTTCTAGCTTGACATACTGTATGAGATTAATTTAGCAATAGTGTTGCCAGTCATTGCTACTTAATTGTGTGATTGCTGAGGGATGCACAGCCCCTCAGCACACTCACCCTCAGGTGTGCAGCCTGGTTCAGAGAGGTTCTACCACCAGTGAGTTAAACAGGGACCCCCAAACACCCCCAGACTGCTTCCCAAATGCTAGCAAATCAGAATTTTTAAACTGCTTTCCTTCTCATTGTCAGTGTGGCAACTCCAACAGCTATTCTCATGGAAAAACAGAATTAGGTAATGTATGGATTTTTAATACCATTTCTGAAATAAATTTTTACAGGTAAGAAGTTGAACCATGCCCATTTTTTCTCATTACACACTTCTCCCCGCTCCCATAGAGAGGAATTATTACAGGTGTTCTAAAAATTACATGTACCTTTCCTGTTAGAAAATCCAAATTTCCATTTTAAGTTTCTTTAATGTCTGAAAGGCCATAACAGAAATTATTTTTATAGGAAGGTCTGATTATACAGTGTTGTGTATTTTCATGTTTGTCAGCATTAAAAAAAATTTCATTACAGTACATATTTAAGTAGCGTACACTTCCAGCCACCCCAGATGTTTAGCTGCAAACTACATTGGAAATTAGTCATCCTGACTTCAGCTTTAGACACAAAAATCTAAATGTTTCTTTCACGACGAAGTCCCTGAGAGTTAATGAAAGGGGAAAATGGCTTAATTATTTGCATGCTAGATCTAAAAAAATTGCTCAAGTTGGAGCTCAAATAGGCTGTAACAGGCAGGACTTTCTCTGGCAGCATTTCTCAAGCAAGGGAGAGCTCCATGCTGCGACCCAGGGAACTCTTGCCAGCAGCCTGTCCTTCCAAGTGCCACCAGCACCGGCAGTGTTGTTGGTACAGAAATTTTTATTTATCTGACAGCACGCCTCACAAGCTGCTTTTGGTAACTCCCAGGAAACAACTGATTTGTAAGACCTGTGCTTTCGGCGGGCCGCGAAGCTAAAGGTTCGACGGGCTTCGCCTAGAGGCTGGTCCCTGGTGCCATCTTGTGTCCAGATCGGGTTCGCCCCGGGCGGAAGGGTCCCTGCCCCAGCGCTGCCTCCGCCGCGCTCAGCCCCGGGAGATGGGGGCAGCGGCCCGGCCCCCACCGCTCAGTGCCCACCCAGGGCTCTGCCGCCCCCAGCGCTGACTTCAGGGGTTCCCAGAAGACTTTTTTTTTTTTTTTTTTTTTTTTTTAAACTTCAAATTAAAGGGGTAGATAACCTTACATGACTAATTTAGGCTAAAAAAAAAGTCACATCATAAGCCCGAATTTGTAGAATTCCTTTTAATATGTCAGCTGAATTCTCATAATTGTCCTTTGAGGATGTTTAGAGGGCAAGATTTGAGAGCTCACCACGGTTTAATACAGGTGACAATCGAGAAATAAATATCTTTTCCATAACAAAAATGCTCAGCAGAAAAAAAAGAAATCAATGGGGCACATCTGCCAGTCACTTAAAATTTGGTGTACTTAAAAGCTAGTCACCTAATTTGCTTGTTTTCAAAGATGCTGGGTGTTTACTGTGACATTCTGAGCACCTTGATACTTAAAAAATATGAACTAAAGATCCTGGGGACCTTATTTGGGCATTATAATTTAGGTACCCAATTTCAGCCACATGCTTTTTAAGCCATGGAGCTTTCCATGAAAGGGAGCCTCTGCTTGACCCATTTAGGAACCAGTGAAAAGATAAAAGAGTGTGTCCAGATTTTCTTTGTGTACTTGAAGGGATTATACTGTACGCAGCACTGTTCTAAAGTAGAAAAAAAAAATCTGACTTTATTTGAGTATTTCTGTATGTTTCTAATATACTTCCTAGTTTTAACTAGGCTAGCAAGCAGAAATACTGTAGTGCCAGCAGAGCCGTTCTTCTTGTCCTTTAATCTGACCCAGACGAGAAACTATTAAAGATCTCACAAGGAAATCCAATCTTTGGAAATTACCAGCATGAATTCTCAATCAAATAGGCCGAGGTAACTTCTGATAAGCTTCTGAACACAGCCTCCAAGGCTTTTGATGTTCGTTCGTAGTATATAGCACCAACTATAACATTTGCTACTTCTCCTCCCTGCAAGCATGCCTCACCTCTCTCACTGCATCAGTTATTAATCCTACTTTTTCCCTTTTTGAGCATGTAGCTGTGGCTCACCTCTAATTTTGTTACATTGCTTTATTTTTAATCACATTTGCCATTCATGTAAGGTGTTAGATTGATAGTGCAGGAAACTAAAGTCCTCCTCTTTATTGAAAGTACAAGTGCAATACATGCATCAATGGAATAAATGAGTCCTGAGACTGCCTCACCTCTAGTCTAGTGCAAATCAGAGAAGGAACCTGTTCAGACATAGGTGCCTTTGTTATAAAATATAGAACTAATTAATACAGTAAAAATAAGCCTGTTGCCTGAGAATATAACAGAAATTATTCAGGTCATAATGGCCCATGCACCACCCCTAGGATTTAATCTATTTCATCTTTCCCTAATGCTGGGAGAAAAAATTGGGTGTTAAACCTTATTTTCTTTCCTGCCCCCCCCCCCCCCCCCCCCCCAGTTTATTTCCATCATCAGCTCTCAGGGAGAGAATGCACCTGGCCCCTTGTGCAGAGCCAACACCTGCATGCTTTGCTGTGACTACAAGCACGTACCAGCCCACCTTAACTGTAGTGTCTGAGGTGAACAACTCTCCATCACATCCACCCTGCATTTCACTTGTTTTCCAATAAGTGTTTTCTTTTTGTCACAATATATCTAGCAAGTTTCAGCATATTAACCTAGAGAAGTTTCCTGAATTATTCCTTAGCTTTCCAGGCTTTTTGCTATACACTTCTAAAGCTGTTTTGTACACATACATACTTAAGTGCAGCTTGGATTGAATGCAAAGAGTCATTATGGTGTTCTTCACAATCCTATTGCCACATGAGGCAGTAAGTACACCCTTGTGGTTAGTGCATCCCAGTAGACTGATTCTTCACTGTCTTGCACCTGCGGGAGTTATTTAAACCACTACAAAATGGGTGTAAATCACTACTGAGCCTGAATGGCAGGATTTCACACTCTACAGAGGCAATAATGACTAGATAAAAGGGCAAAGTACTGGAAATATCAGAGGGATTCTTTTCCCCCACTGTTCCAGTCATTTGAGTGCCCAATTCAAGGGAATTGCACTGGCCTCCCAAAATACATCCTAATCCCACACGTGGGCAGCTGAGTGGACGGAGTGAGGGCAGCCCTGGGGGGGCAGATCCAAGCCCAGGCAGATTGCCAAGGCTGGTTATATCCTGAGGGTGATGAGTGCTCTGACACCATAGCATTACCAACAATTTGCCACATGGTACAAGGCATTCAGCCTGTAACAGTGCTGGCATCAACACTTATTTCAAACTACTTCAGTACCACCAGGAGAAGATATCATGTCCACTGAAGCCTCTGTTTCTTGCAGCAAATGGCAAACATTGAGACGCATACACAAGTACACAGACACATCCTAACACTGTTGCTAGCCACAAAACTTTAAGAAAAATCATCATTTTGATGACAATTAAATGTGTACTAGGGTGATAAACACAGAGCTTTTGCTCCTGTATCTGGGAAGCCCTTTAGGGCCTGATCCAAAACAAACCGAAATTACTGCGATCCCTGTTTGCACCGGTGGGCTTTGGATCAGCCCCTGAAGCTGTCCAGCAATAATTAACCCATAGGGGAATCATATTTTTAATAGGGAAGATTGTTAGGATTTACATATATGCATATCTCAAGCCTTGTACATAAACCCATGCTTTCTTCCTTTAGCCAAGCTAAGCAAACTTACATGTTAGATTTTTGGGAAAAATAATTAGCATTTTGCACACTTAGGAGGAACCGAAAGTACATTTAATTATAATCAGTTACAAGATGTTATTCACCAAGTGTTTCCATGCTTTCATTCATCTTTCAAGCATGACAAACAAATTAATTACTAAAGGTTTTTCAAATAGTCCAAGCTATATCTTAAATCACTTTAAAGAATATAACATTCCTCTAATTTCAAATATGTAATTTCTGGTGAAATACTGGAATAAGGTCTGAGCCAGCCAGCAATGGAAGTCCTTCACTCAAAGCCAGCCACATCTAATTATAAAAGATGAAGGCTTTGAAAATTTACATAATTGCTAGCTCTGGTAGGGGTCGGTAACATATTTGCATTAGCTACTTATGCCTCATACCAACACTTTTAAGCACCACTTATCAAAAATAAGTCTACCAAGTCAGAGGTGCGTAGGTGGCTAAATAAAACCTGCTAAATATGGGTAGCACCACCTCTTTACGTCATGGAGAGATATATGGGCTTTGACACAGGGTATTTTCTTTGTCTTGTTTGTCACTTACACATTAGAGTAATAGGTACATTAGAAATGCTCTTGATAGGAATTAATACCTTCTGCTCCTTTAGTGTGCATTTGTTATAGCTATTTACTGTGTTTTTACACACAGAATTTGTTTGGTTTAATTTGCACTCCAGAATTTCCCCTCTGTTCTACTCTCCAGCTCATTTCTCAAGCCATCACCTTGGTGGTAGCATGGGTCCTTAACACAGCAGGATAAAAACCCTCTAGTCTAAATGTCTCCCTCTAATTCTTCCATGATTATTTGTCTTTTTCATATAGTATAAAAATTCTGCCAGACCTATAGGTATATGATGTGAGAACTGTACAACAGAAAATGACAGACCAGCACATACATTTCAAAGGCTCTGTTTAGAAAAGAGTCACATTATGTTACAAACAGGTCTTTTTCTTATTATGTTTGATGTCAGCAAGCAAGCTTTAAGGAGCCTGACACTGTTTGAACTTTTTTTTTTTTAATTTATTTTATTGTATACGGTGATTTGATGGTTTTTGAACTCTGGATCAATTTGGTGACATTGTGGCTGATCCATTTTATCCTTGCTTTGCTGGGCCACTCTCTTTCTGAGGCTCCAGTCTCCCATTTTCCTCGAAAGGCTCATTAGGCCTGATCTCTTTTAGCCTTTTTGCTTTTTCTCCTTTCTTCCCCACACTGGACTTTAGTTTGCTTTATTCCTTAGGTCCCCCTATAGGTTAAGCCTAAGCTCTTATCCCCTGTTCTCTTTAACTCACAGCTAGCATTTGATTCTGTTTTTTTAACCCTCTCTGTGAATTACCCAACCTGGGTACAGCCCCATCACGTCAGAAACTCCTTCTGAGTCACAGCTTAATTTGCACAATGAAGGGTAATGATTTTACCCAGAGATGCCTGACACAGAACCAAATTGAGCAACTTCCACAGAGGCTGTTGAACAAAAAATAATCTTCTGGGCTGATACAGACTCCTGTACAGTGAATTAGATGCCTAGGGTCAAAAGTTTAAGTAGTTAAGTATTTTAAAGAATTATTTGCAGAAATACTACAAATAAATCACTCTGGCATCAATCTAGGAATGTAGATTTGGCTATTTGTTCTAGCATGTTGTCTTGTTTTCTAACTACATCTCACATTGAGATGAGGTTCCTGCTTTTTTGTGCTATACTGATGAACATGCAGATGTAAGGCAATGCCTTTTAGAGCACAAAGATGAAATAAAATCAGTCACATGCTGTTCCTCAAGCACTGGCAAAAAATACAGGGAGAGAAATAATTTACTGATTTTGTAGCAAAACAACACATTTTAAACTTTGTTATTGCTTTGATGTGAAGACAAATACAAATTTAAATTCCTGGCTACTTTGTCTTTTGTAGGGTTCCTCCTCTGAACCCACTTCTGCTGTTCTACCACCTTTCCATCATATTCTCATTTACTGTCTTATCAGTGTGACAGTACCTAAACTTTATTCCCAGACAGGTTTCTTTCTGAATTTAGTTAATTCTGTGTAAGTCAAGCAAAGATGCAAGATATTTGATGCTAGCCCTGGGTTGCTAGGGAGCAACTATCTACCATGGTCTCTTGACACTTCATAATGAAAATTGTCCCATTGTGGTCAACTCCATTTATAAAAAGAAATTATCAATGATTTTGCACCATTTTAGAAGACACATGCACTTTTATGTAAGTTATCCACATTTGAGATTGTTTCTAAGGTTTGGTTTTTTTAAAAAAGAAGCTTCTTGTGGGAGCTCAATACATCCCATTCAGAAAGGCCTATGAAAGAAGTTTAAATTCTCCATGATCATACAGAGTACCGTGATTTATAGATTGGATTATCAGATCAGGAAATCTTAGAAGTGCCCAGGAAAAAAAATATTTATTTCAATATAAAAATCTGATGTAGCCACATATGCATCTGAAAAAATGCTTGAAAAGTTTAATCTGAAGGGAATGCAAAAGATCTCTGAAGATGCCCTGAAAAAAATCATATTTCACTGTGCAATACATTTCCAGTCAGTGTCCAATGTTACAAAGCAACACTTTGTGGAGTTAAGTGCAGGTTTGTGGGTTTGCACTGTCTGTTGTCATTACAAAATAGAGAATTTACAGAAGGGAATCAGGACAGAACAACTGGTCAGCTAAGTCACACCAATACATGTCAAAACTCACTTCTGCTTTACCTAGATTTTGGTAGCAATACAACAATAACTCTTAAAAATGTTTTTCAAAGGAGACATCAAAGTAGTGATAGAAATTACAGATTAAAATAGAAGATACAACTGGGTTTTAACAACAGCTCGGTTAATGGGGATCACAAATTATACATGAGTTTTTGTAGCAGATAGTGTTTTCACTCGTATATAGCTGATTTCTTTGAAGTCTCTGCTTTGCATTCTCCGGGCAACCATATCTATTTATACTGATAGGTACACACATGCACAGGAGAATCTGCTGAAGTCATCATAAGGAAAACAACTTCTTCAATACCTTCAAGATAACTTACATTTAAGACATTTATTTCTAAAGGTTTCTATTGCTTATCACAGTGAGCTCATACTTCATCTTTTCAGCCCTGGCCTAAGTTAGGCTGATACAGAGACACAGCTCACTTAGATCTCCCAAAACCAGTAGGCAAGACATTACTCTCACAGAAATGAAAGCTCTGATTAGTTGTAATGGGGACAGGATTCTCCCCAGTATGGCTAAGTAGCTACTGCTGGACCCTCTGAAAGGTCCCAGCCCACCCATTAACAGAACAGCCTTTGCTTTAGCCTTCCCAGCCCTGTGGTTGTGGAGGATGGACACAGCGGGAGGCTCCTGTGTGGACAGGACCAGGCAGGACGAGACTGGAGGAAAGGGGAACGGAAAGCAGAGGGACATGACTGTACATAAGAGGAATCCAGGGTGGTTTGTATTTCTCTACAGTTCAGACTTACTGTCCATACGATGGGAACTGTATTCTCAAACTCACTCAAGTCTTAATGAGTTAATGTTTATAAAGCTAACTATGATCTTAAGATGAAAGGCATCTCTAAATAACAAGGGATTTGTGTAACTCATACTGAGATGAGCTTTTGTTTCTATAAAACCAACTGTAAAACTAGAGGTCAAAAGTTGATCCTGGAGTAAATTCCTTTCCCATTCACAAGTAAATAGGAAAAAGCATTTTTGCAGGAGTGTGTCTCTTCTCTGAAGCCTCATTCCTTATCTACTCCCACCACCAGCCCTCTGCCCGCTCAGCTTAGCCTCTGCCACAGAGATACCCTGAATGACAGCAGCAAGACTGTGAGCAAAAATCAGGGCTTATTGTAAGCCTAAAACCTTGTTTGTCTTTGCTAAGTGCTATCAGACTTTACCTGGTGCACAGTGCAAACCATGGAGTGCATCAGCCACAGCATCTTCTCCCTGTGCTAAACAACCTATTTTCAGCCTTTGTTTCACAGCACAGGGCTAAGCTCCAGGTACCTTAAATATCTTTTATTGAATAAATCTGTGTTGCCATAATTTAGAAAGCAGAGTGGTTCAGGGGTGTATTATTGTATGTGAATGATAAACTGTAGTTCATGACCTGAGTCTAATGGTTACTTTATCAGTTGCAGTGGACAATTAAGTGACTGAGTAGTGCAACTGATGGTGAAGAACAGATTTTGCCTCCGAGCAGCTTTCAGGAGTTAGATTTCGCTGTATCATGTTCAGAAAGGTCAGAGCTCTGGCCAGATGACCAGTATAGCAGTGCAGATGGCACTGTATGTCACCTGGCTGCTCTGGGCCTCTGCAACCTGCTGCAGAGGGCTTGGGTTCAGGGAAAGGTTATGGGCATATGCAACTGCAGCACATTATTGGCTCATGAGGAAAATGGCTCTCTTTTCACAACAGAGATAAAAAAATCAGTACAGCAGCTATGTCCAAGGCACCAGAGCAGATCGTGGCCATTTTCAGGTGTTATTTAAGCACAGGAAAAAGCTTTAACCCTTAATTCTGACTATCCTCATATATATGAGCGAAATCTTGATATAAACATCTATATAATTACTAACAATACTCCCTTCTATTCTGGTACTGCTGCACTCCTTTTTTCTTCTCTAAAACCCCCAAAACTAAGCCTCAAATTTCAACGGGCAAGCTATGAAGCATGTATGCAAGACAAGAGTCTAATTAATACACAAAGCTGTAGATTTGCATATGCAAAAAAAGCAACTTTACAATTGACCAGAACTACTCAAAGATTTAGTATGGTGGAAGTCACAGAAAAACTTAAACCAGCATCCTTTTTTCCTTAGAAATTACCTCATTTACATGCAGAACTCAGCTTAGGTGTAAGTTTTGCAACTGAAAACGAGCACTTTTTCAATTGGCATTGAAAAAATGAAGGCTACTCTGACTGCTTTGGCTTCTTAGGAAGTATGGTCCAGTCCAGCTTGGTTCATTCTGGAAATAGATTCAGGGGATCCTTAACCAAATTGAAAAGTTATTCCTGGATAGTTCTGTGGTAGCTCCTATAAAGAGACTGAAGGGGTTACAAGACCCTCTTTTGGAAAGTTTCTATATATTAAGTTCTTGTGCTGCCCATTATCTGACTCTAGATGATTATGCATTGTTTGGACAAAACAATCTGAATTTAAATAATAATGATAGCATTTAAAGCTGGTGACCAGCCTGAGCAACTAAAAAAAATTATTTGGACTGATTAAAGATGGAGAGTTTTTATTCCTAATAGCAATATAAAACCTTCTAAAATGCTACTCAGATTGACTTAGTGTTACTGTGGGCCTGAGCTGGAAATCTTTAAACACAAGTATTGCTTTTTACCCCTTCCTAAATTGTTAAAAAAAAAAAAAATGAAAGAAAAAGTACATATTGAAAAGAGACCCTGAACTATTGTAAAGCTAAAAGATTTAGTGAAATATTCTGAAAATCTCAGCATGAAGTTCTCCTGTAAACATCGAAATATATTGTGGGACTTAAGTAAAATATCTGAAAAAAACTCATCCCCCTTAAATACGTTTTTCAAAGATGAAAAGATGCTATTTACCAACGATACTTCTTCCTGCTCTAATGAACAGTCTATTTTTGCAGAGTGTTAGAATGGAGGTCAAAGGTACAATGTAAATTATTAATAAAGGATTCAATTCTGCGTTCCCCAAGTCAAACAAAAAACCTACTGAAATTCTTGAGAGTTTTGGTTTATAAAAGAAAAGCCAAAGACTACCAAAATGAGCCTAAAGATTATAATCTATATTCATAATTTTGGGGCTATTTTGATACTAACATTGTGCCTAGTACTGGATGCCTAGCTCTGGTACCCTCATTCATGATGGGGATCAGTTTGCTGAAGGGTAAAATCCTGATTTCCACAAGCCAGTTTGCTCTGCAAGACACAATAACCATCCTGAGGAGTAAGAGAATCAGGCCCTCACTACCTTCTTTTGTGTAATAGTTTGCCAGTTAAAAAAAACTAATTTCACACTTTAGAGTAAATCATAGTTGCTCTCAATTAAATGCATGGAGTACGGTGACATCTATAGGAGGCTCTAAGCCTCTACATTTCAGTCAGTTTCTCACGTTATCATGTATATACCTCAGAGATCTTTGTGATATAATTTGTATGAAATATCAGAAGGTAAATTAGTCATCAACATTTTAACTTAGTTTAGGTCTCCCTGGAGAGCTAAAGAGAACTAGAATGCGTTCTGTGAAATAAATGCTCTCAAACGGAGCTGTGAAAGCTGAAGGGAGCAGGAACAATTGCTATGGTAACCATGTAATAGGATTTTTAAAAGTCATGGAAAGTATAGGAAGGGATCAAGAGCAAAAACATGGTACCAAATTTTTAACAGTACATTAATGTTATTATCACTGAAAGTTCTGTATTAAATAAACATTGCTTAATCCAGTAAATAAGAAACTCAAAAGTAGAAAACAAAGCACAGCAAGTTGTCCCACAGTATCTCAGGTACAGTTGCCATGTTGCTCCTTTCTCTATCTGCTCCCAGTGTAACTAACAGTCATTCTTGCCACAAAAAAAGCCAAAATCTCCTTCTCTAGGGCCTTTAAAGATCTTTCTGAATGAACCTCTGTGTGACATGCCCTGAGTGATCCTGCTTTGGCATCAAGGTTGGACTTGATCTCCAGAAGTCCCTTCCAACCCCTGTCAGTTTATGACCTATGATTGTATAAAAGGAATATGCCCCAAATGTTCCCCTTCCAGAAACAGTCGTGTTGGAAATATGAAAGGTAGTGTGACCCTCAAACCCCACAGATTAGGATGTGTAACTGTGAGAGCCTGTAGCTGTAAAATAACACTCCTGTAAGCACCAGCTCCATGGACTTGAGGGTTTCTTTGAGCTAATGGAACTCCTGCTCTTGGTGATTGCTTCAAGAATAAATAGTTTAATAGCTAATTAATTTATTCCAAATTTTCACTTGTGCAAATATTTTCACTTTTCTGAGTTCCTTTTTGCTCTTAGGATAAAAATAAGGATGTTTTAATTCTGCTTAAAAAACGATAATATTTATAACTCAGAAAATATTTTGTTTCTAATTATATCTTACTTTCTCCCAAAGATTTCAAACTAAGTTTCCACAAGTTTATTATTTAATGAAGTCAGCACGCTCTAACAGAAGAATGGTTTGCAACACACCTGGACAAACCAGGGAAACACTGTTGCACTGAAATTACTGTTATGTGGGTCCTCAGGTGGTTGAAAAAGTTACAATCAAAATGTTATCATCACTGCAATTTATCTTCTCTCTATTGCTACAAGGTGTCCTTACAAATAACACTTGGAAAATTCTGAATGAACCACCAATGGGAGGGTTGGTTGCTCCAAAGTGAGTACTTTGGAGAATATGACTAGAATAAAAAATCATTGATAAACTGAATAAATTCTTTGAAATCCATAACATAATTCATTAAAGAATAATGCAAAATGCTTCACTGAAGAAAAACGATTTGGAGCAGCAAATCACAAACAGAATAAAAACCGAGAAAGAAAATGTCATCTGGGGAAAGACTAACCAGACTGCCAGAACCAAGAGAATGGAGGGGATCATTCAAATCTGTTCAGCACTGGGAGATCACAGATGGAATCCTTTGTCCAGTTTTGGACATTGCACTTGAAGGAAAATGTAAGGACAGTAGAGAGAATCCACAAGAAATCGATACAAATCTGTTGTTCAGAGGAATGCCTGAAAGGATTTGCTTTTTTATTCCAGGTGTGATGGAAGTGCATGTAACAGCCATCTTCTGATAAAATAATAAATTTATTAAAAAAAATAAACTATTCTTATGCAGAAAAGAGCAAACTGCTTTTAGCAACCTAGTTACAGGGGCTGCATAAGAATGTTAGAAAATTATCTGTGAGCAATGTATTCTTGTTCATCTCACACAGAATGCTAGATTAGCTAATATCTACTGTTTTCTTTAAATCAACTTTCTTTGATTTCTGTGAATATTTTCATCCCACTACATTTCACTGGTTATTGTGTATTGTATTACATGAAATTAATTATATTTGTATTGCAAACCAAAAAGCAATCTCCATAAAACAGCATCTAACTCTGCAGTTATACATGTTCAACATAAAAAGCTCTATCATGAGGTCTCCTGACTGCACTGAGATTGATGTTTTCTAAATGACCAAGAGTTAGAAGTTTTGACTATAAGTTTATACCAGTTTTGTTTTTCTTGGGGTCTGTATTCAAGCAATATTAGATCCATGAGACAAGGAATTAATTAATCATAGGCAAAAATATTTTTGCTCTGAAGTAGGCCTAATCTTATGTACCAGCATGAAATTGCTTTATTAGCTCCATAGACTGCTATTGTTTTTACAATGTCTAATTATTAAGCAAAACATCTTGGATATAGATTACAAATTAATTTGACATCTTTCATCTTACACCCATTTTCAGATTCTGGAACTGTCCTTAAAAACAAGACTATCCAGCCTATTACAGATATAGTCTTTTAACTTCTGCCTTATTGAACTCATGGCATCACTCCAGGGAAGTCAAAGGAAGCAAATGGGAGTGGAGAGGACATACTTATATATCAATGCCCAAGTACCCCATGTTCATTATTCAAATGGTTTCCCAGTCCTCAGACATCTAATTTTCTACTCTCAGTTTCACACATAAGCTTTTTTCTTACAGAAATTATTTTGCAGACCATATCTTTACTCTGATGAGATTCTTGGGAGACTTTATTTAAAAGGAAGAAATGAAATTTAAATGCACAAACCAATCCCCAGATTAAAAATATAAAGGTTTATAATTTTCTTCTACAAAATAAAATGCAAATAACTGCATGATGTGCTACTGTTTTAGGGTTTGTGTTATTAAAAGGAAATGTAACTAAATCCCATAGCAATAAGAACCATGTGAGTGGTTGTTGCTATGGTAACTTATTCTTATTAAGTAGAATAAAAAAAATCCTAAAAACACACATACTTTGTTGGTATGTAAGTTAAGGATGCCTCAGGGCACACCAAGAACATTGATGGGCCAGCAAAACAATATTTAAAAACTGAAAACAAGTGAAATACAATGGTATTAAGAATCAAAACACGTATAGTTTAGATGAACCCTTTCAAACAAGAGAAAGGAGAATGGGATACAGTTGTAGCCTAGGCCACTATGGGTTTCAGTTATTAGGAAAGAAATCTGTGTCTAAGTCTTTAGAAGAGTGTAGAAGGAGCAAACTACAATGTCTTCTTCCTCCCTGAAGCTAAACTGGCACTGCTATACCTGTAAAGTGGAATTTACTTTCTCGCTGTAGGGTGTCATTAAAGCATGAGGACTTTTCACACCCAGCCTCCACCTTTTGGGTCCCTCCACCCCAAAATCCCCACTGATCACATTGGTAGCAAGAACTCCCAGCAACCACAAAGAAAAGACTCCAGAGAAATCTTATCATTGCCTATTATACCTGCAGCAGATACATATGTCTTATAAAAGTAGCCAGCCACTGGATGTCGTTATTCTGCAGAAACACAATGAAGAAAAATCTCTTCAACTGCAAAATCTTCCAAGCCACCCAAAATGAGAGGAAACATAGACCCTAGCTTTAAGCATGTACTGTACAAGTTAGTCACAGTATCCTGCTTCCCAAACACAGCTCAACTATTTTTAAATAGATGAATAAGCTGTGTGTCCTATATATGGGATTTAAAATAGCTGACAAAACACCACATGAAAGCATAAACTCAGTTGGTTCTGTACATTATCTGTGTGTCAAAGAGAGTTCACTTTATTTTTTTAAAGCATTCTGCTTTGATTTGGACTTCTAATGTTTGGAAGCATGCATACTTGCTGCAAAGAATTCCGTCCCCATTTTTGGATGCAGGTAAGAACATTTCTGCTACACATCTACCTCCCTATCCAAGACTGAGAATGGTTATTTCTCACCACATTTTCAGCAAGAAAATGTTAGTTGAAATTACTCATTATTTTAGCTTACATGGCCCTTCCTTCAGAGTGTGAACAAAATCTGCAGCCCTGCATATGCACAGCCCTGGATGGAGCTGCAGCGCTGTTGTTTTATAGTAAACAGCTTTCAGTGCTACTGTGGAGAAACACTGAAAACTCCTGGCCCTGATGAACTGGGATCCAGCCAGCTGGATTTCTGCACCATCCTCCACTTCTAGGATAAGTCTGTGCAGTTTGCATGTGGATCAGGGTATCATCAAAACCAGACACAGAACTATGGTCTGGGAATCAAGGCTTGCTCCAGGAACTGATTCCCACGAGATGGCAGCTCCCATCATAACATCTCGTACTATAGCTTGTAGCCATGCACTGCACTGCAAGGGCACCCGTAAGTCACAGTAGTTACAGGATTCCTGTTGGGCCAGTTTCCTATTAGACCTGAGCTTAGTTGCATCCTATACTTGCCAAGCCTGGTACTGTCACTTTGTCCAACATTTACAATGGTCTCATGGTCATGATAACCTGCTTAGAGTTACAGGTGTGTTCAGTTTACCAAGCACTGGACTGAAAAGGGAATTAATCTCTTACTCCACCATCCTAGTTTCAACATGAAATCCTTAGAGTCACCTCAGGATTGTATGTGTCCCATTGTCCTTAGAGGCAGGTACTAAGCACCTGAGCTTCCTTGTCCTTGTCTGTGCAAGTATGTACATCTCCTGCAGATGGATCAGAGGTGGACATAAGGAATCTTAGGTTTGAAAAGCCAGTCCTCTTCAGTTGTTTGTCTTGTAACTAACCAGTTCATTGCCAGATTTCTGCAGCTGGCCCTGTAATCTCCTACAGAAGTTAAAGAGAGGAGTAACCATTAATCATTCTTGGGTTTTTACTTTCTCCAAGGTGAAAATTAGAGGCAGATGTGGAAGCTGGTAAGCTTTCTAGTTTCCTATTTTAGAAAAAAGTATTTTGCATTATGAGCACTCAGATATTTCAGCCTTTCTCACAGACACAGGAAACAGCACAAGAAACTCTCTGGGTGGTTACCTAGCATGGTTTACTAGGGCTCACATCTCAGCTAGACCTAACAGACATATGCTCAGCTAAGCCCACACCCATTTTGCTGCAATAAAAGCCTGGATAGGAGAAAATAAGCCTAAAGGTTAGGAGGCATCTGGAAACTGGCAGAAAAAGCTTGATTTCATAGAGCGCTCAGCTGCAAGATTAAAAATAGGAGATAAAGACAGGTTTCATACCTGACAGATAAAAGGTGAAGGAAATACTTTTTTTCAGAAATGTGGAGGAAAAATCTATGCCAAAAAAAAAGAAGAAAATACTTTATGTTCTCGTAACCATGTATATGAACCATGGCTGACATGATTCTAGTAATTCGACCAAATTTGGGGGAATCTCAAATCATAGCAAAAACTAGGAAAATAATAAGCTCTCTTTACTTAGGTTAAGATCCAGGGAAAACATGGCAGGTTAGCTGCCCTCTTGGAGTCAATAAAAGTTACCCTCAGGTCACTTATGTTAATCAGCAATATTTTCCTTTCCTTTCTCTTTCCCTTTCTTTCGCTTTCCCTTTCCTTTTCCTTTTTTTGGGAGGTGTGTGTTTGAACTTATTTTTTACTTGTAACTAAAGTCCTGACCTGTAATTTGCAGTATGTGAGAAAAAGGTTTTGCTTCCAATGAAATGTAAGCAGGGTAATAGGGCTTTATGACTGGGGAAAAAAAAAAAATAAAAAAATTACCTGACATATCCTAGGTAAGTGGCACCGAATGCAGCTGTCTTTAGTTTCTCTTTCAATTAATGGGAAACAGCACCTCAGGGAATTTCTAGTACCATAGGAAAAAAAAAAACAAAACAAAAACCCCCCACAAAAACCCCCAAACAGGGTAGCACTGAAAGCACTAAAACAATGATCAGTAAAATTTTATTATAGGAGCTGCTTCTAGAGAGAGAGCAAGGAGCCCCTTGGATGATTTTTAAGGCCTTTTAATTCCAGCAGTATTTTCTCCCACTGAATCAACTGGCTTCATAATGCAATGAAAACATGAATTTATGCTATCTTCAAAAATTATTCAACAGTTTCTCTCTAAAAATACATGGAGCTGCTAAAATAAACAATGATGCACTGTTCTATGAGGCTTTGAGAGGCAGGTTTGCACTGCAGAAGTAACAGCCCACTCCCAACACATGGAATGGAATCTTGGCACTCAATCGCATCACCATCTGGGGTTTTTACTGGTAATTAGGATATAAGAGTGATGGGATATCCCGGTCATGAAATCCAGTCCTTGCTTCTGCAGGCCACCATACCATGTAATGACCTCTGAAAGGTTACAGATCTTCATTTGAAAATAATTTTTCTGTTTTGTTCGCACTATTGTTAACGCATAGCTACGTACCACATTTTTACTTCATTTCTTTTCCAGTGAAAATTACCTGCTAATTTCCAGGTCACATATATGTTCTGTGTCCATTTCTGCTCACTGGAAACCCAGACTTTAAAGTGGTGTTAATATTCACCAATAACTTAAACACTGGTACTAAATACTACAGCTGAGCAGGAGAAATGATGAATTGCTGCAGAAGGCTTCAGATGGTATTTTCATAAATATCTGATATTGCTAGGATTGGGAGAAGTACATTCATACAGTAGATGCTCTCTCAGACTGTACTCAGATTCCAGACCCATTTTCCAATTTTTACAGTGAATTCTCGTGCTGTTTGAACATTTTTTTTAACTCATTTCTCTACCTATGAATAAGGGCTTGGTATCTACTTTGCTTCTACAACTTCTGAATTTCTCAGAGAGGGGATATCTGTGATGGTTCAAGACATGCAAGCACTTACAGGCTGAACAAGCCCGAAACCTCTCTGTCACATGCCTAACAGGTAATCTGCTTTTGTTCCAGGAGACATATTCATATTTCCCACACAGGGAAATTTTCCTCCGTCTTTGCACATATCCTTTCTACATGACCTCAAGCATAGGCATGTGATTGTCAGTGAGAAGTTCTGCACTTTGGAAACATCGTAGCTATCTGGTACCACAATGGAGAAAGAAGGAGGTGGCAATGGGAAGCCTCACCAAAGAGTTTAAGCACCCATGATCAACTATCCCATGGAGGAGATGCCTGCAGAAAGAGCAGCCAGGAGCTGTTTAATTACATCTGTGGCCCAATAGACAGCCAGAGAAAACAAAGCCTGAACTTGGATGAGTACGTTGCATGTTTCTGCAAGCAATGATAACAAGCTTCAGAAGCACGCAGTAAACCATATCATGTACCTTTGACAGTTTCACTTGTACTCTGGACACTTAAATTCCTTGGGTTTACAACTTGCCAGGTTATTTTTTCTTTCTTTGTGGACTTCTACGCAATATCTGGCCTATCCTAAGGGAAGCATTCAATAATTTTAGTTGCCCAGCACATTATCAGCTGCTTCATACCTTTCCTACTGCAAAGAAAGTTCACATCCCACTGCCTCTGAAAAGCTCATTCAGCAGTTTTTCTTTGGTACTCATTTGCTCTTCTTTTCTGTGCTAAAACTTCTGCACAAAGGACTAGAAAGTGGAAAGTTAGAATCGAGACCATCAACCCCAGAGATGAAAGATTTCCAAACTTGTTTATTGCACTTAGAGATACTAAGTACTCTGTTTAAAGGTAAATAAAAAAAAAAAAAAAACCCAAACAAAACAACCTACAGAAAATCCCAAAGCAAAACAAAGAAAAACCCACAAACCAACAAAAAAACCCACAAACCAAACCAAGCAACCAACAACAAAAAACCCCAAAACCCCCCAAAAAACACAACAAAAACCCCAACACCACAACAATTAAAACTACAAACAAAACCCCAATCAATCAAACAAACAAAAACAAACAAAAAAACCCACCAGCCCTGAAATCTGTGGTGAAAAAACCTCATGCAGATTTCTCTATTTAATTTGATTTTAGTTGGTCAAGCTAGAACTACTTGGAACTTGGCATGTTTCAGCAAGGAAAGGGCCTGCTGTCATTCTTGAAAATCTTTGCACGAATTAACATCATTCACTTCACAGTGCAGCATATTTAGTCTGATATCATAGGCACTAGTGGAGAAATGTTCTTTTGATACTGGGATGTGGTACTTTAGAAAGACAATCCATACAAAGACCCTATATTAGCACATAATAAAGCATAATGATTCTTATTGTGATTCTCACTCTATTCTCTATCACCCTCCCTACACACACACTCATGTGGTTTGTCACTTGGCAGTGTTTGGTGGGCTGCATACGATGCCTTCACACTTGGCTGCTGGACAAGCTACTGCTTAATTTGCACCAGTAACTATGAAATAGAAGTTGTATTTGTTAAGGAGCCTACAGGATTTATAAACAAAAGTTGTCAAAAGACTCATCTATTTATAGATATTATAGATAGATAGATACAGATTTATCTATATTATTATAAATGCTACCTTTTATGACTATCACATTGATATTTTAACCTGAAGTGGGTAATTATATATGTTTAATAGTTAACAAGTTTAATTTGTTTAAATGTAATGGATTTAATACTTCAACAAAGCTGGTTAGGCATAAAGAAGTAATTCCCTACCTTCAAATTGTTTGGCACTTCCCCCTTCTGATCACAGATACTCTGTGTAAATCCTAAACCTAGAAATATGTCTAGTTTAGATGGTAGTTTGTGACCTTAGAAGTGTTTCTGATTATGTCAGGCCTGTGGCAAAACAGTAAAAGAAGTAAAAATTATGAAAACCACACGTATATTAATTCAGAGCATGTAGGAAACTAATCTTTGGATTTTCCTGAATAATACTGCCATATTTAGACTTCAACATCCATGCCACTTGTGGGCCGAATAGTTGAAGGCACAAGAGACGCCAAATGCAAATACGGATGTTGAGACATTTTTAGTGCTGCTGTCACCTTCTCAGAACTGCCACTAGGTGGCATTAAATACCCTTTTATTCTGTACAAATGCCGCTAAAATTTCTTGTGCCATTGTTCATTTGGCTAAAGAAATGGGGTTAGATTTAGATTTTGAGCTCTTTAATTTATTATAGCATTTTATAATTATATTTTATATACTATATTTACAATTTATATATTATAATTTTACTATAGCATTTTCTCATGTGTGTTATATACGTTACTTCGTAAGTGAAAAAGAAAAATTTTCAATTATTCTGTAATTCCTCTTGTGTTCTATACACTATACTTAGTACAGTGACTGCTTTTGAATTCATAAAACCTTTGATAATTCTGGAGTCTTTAAGAGAGAAACATATTCCTACTACTCTGAATACCAATACATTCAGAAATTACTCTATGCTTGCCCCCATATTTAATTCGGTAATAGTTTTAGGATACACATCTTCCACAATTAAAATGTTCCCTAAAATAAACTTTCTGCAAAGTATCTGCTCACTCCACTACGTATTTAATGACCGTAAGATGTAAGTGGACAGATGTGACTGTTCCCATGACAATACTTAAGTGTCTCCCGAAACACGTTTTCCAATAAATGTATTTTCTCTTTCTGTGGTCTCCTCATTGGTTTGGGAAAGAGACAGCTGAACTATTTTACGAAGTTTGATTCTGTTGTAGACTGTACTTTTAAGCTTCATTGAGAACATGAAGTGATTTGAAAATTTCTAATTGGCTAAATCAAGAGATATTTGTCCTTTATCAGATAAGATCTGTGACAAACATAAATCTCTACAGGAGGAAGAGGAGAAAGCCTCAGAGGGATTTAAGAAAGTTATAAGGATCACTTCTCTCATTCCCTCCTATTCCCATCAGAGCACAGGCAGAACCAGGATTCTGAAAGAACAGAATTGTCACAGGAGAATGCCTCCCAAGGGCTCCTAGTGCTGAAGTATGTGCCTCTTGTTATGATTCCACTATTAAAACAGACTCTTACTATGAGTTTGTTCATAAATACTTTCCCTTTTAGTTATTATGACTTAGTGCTGCAGCTTAGAAAACCTTTTGTAACCTCCTGTTTTTATGTTATCTTGCAGGTGCCTTACATAGCAGAGTGTCGAACCCATACTTACACTCTCTTAACATTAGGTTTTTACTGTCAAAGAAATACACAAATAAATCTTTTGAAGTCAGTGGAACTGGCAACATATGTTTAACCCTTGTCTAGTGTTATTTCCCAGCTTTGGTAGTATACAAAGTATAATACTTATCCACTTGCAATCACTAGGGGAGAAAGTAGTATTTTCAGAATAGAGAATTAATAATAATTAATAATGATTGTCGTACTTTTTATGCTTTAGTATACTTCACCAGAACCAACTAGAAAGATTCATTTTCTGCTTTACTGTCTAGAAAAAAAAAGACTTGTGAAGATAAAGTTGCTACATATACAAACACTTTTTTAAAATTTATTTTCTCATTTCAGCCAAAGTATATGATGAGCATCTGGCCTAGAATCACTCACTTGTACCTTTAAAATCTTATAATTCTTTCTAGTACTCGGTACTTAAGAAGATGTGTCTTCCCCTTCCTAATATCTATACCAATTCAACTATAATTTTGATTTAGCTCACTTGCTCCTTTTATTCTGCTCAATTTCCAGAGTTTACACGTCCTTCCTGGCCTCAGTAATTTATTTACTTTTGCAATTACTTTCATCATATGCAAGTATTTTTGCCCTCTGTGTTCTGAGTCCTATTTTCAGGTTTTTTACCCACTTCCCTTTTATGTTATCTTTCCATATAGTTTTCTTTCTTCAAAAGAGCAGATTTATGATTCTCTGGCCCTCTGAGCTAGCTGTTCTGGCATCCTTTAGCCTGTCACAGTTCCAAGCTACTTTATTTCTACCGGTTGCTTGAAAACTACACCCAGCACAAATACGAAGAAAACCCCTAAAACCAAAACAACCAAACAAACAAAAAGACAAAAACCCCAAACAAAACACAACAAAAAGGACACAGAAAAGTTGAAAAATATATCACAAGTCATAGAACTTCTCCTAAAAAGCAGTTATCAGCTAAGCAGTTAAAGTTTAATCAGGCTTCATTTCCTTATTTCAAATCAGCATCCTGTACCTGTGCAGTACCATGTGGAAAAAGCTTGCAGCTCCAATTGGATTTTAATTTCTTCCTGCAAGTAGCCCAGTTCAAAACTAAAATCAGAGTCAGAAGATGCTTATTTTTTTTATTAATATTATTTTGACTTTTGAACTTTTTTTCCATTTTCTAGTTTGGACCAAATGAAAAGGAACTCTGAGACACAAAAATTCGTTTTCCAGCTGGGGAGGTATTAGGTGTTTTTTCTTGTTTTACAAAAAGCCTCCTTCAGAAATCTACTAGAATGCAAGGACTGAGGATGTCTGTCATCTATTCAGAGCATCTTGTCAGTGAAATATGCTTATATATGAAAGCGCCAAATGCTTAGTCATTTTCTGATGAGAAGGAACCCAGAAAATATAGACTTTTTGCATAATTTTATGCTCTTTACTTCAGTTTCAGCTTTATTAGTGAAACATGCATTATTTCTTCTCATCTTTTCCAGTATATCTTCAATGAAATAAAGACTTGCTGACATTTACCGCCAGGAGGATAGTGCCAAGTGCAATGGGATCTCAGATGTGGCCTCCAGTTCAAACAGTATAGTAGTAGCTATGACTATGTTAGCATGACCAAAACCAAAAGTCTCACAAAATGCATGAGCCACACTGGGAGAACATCACATGGAAAAGTGAGCAGCTAACTTAGAGTTATTTGCTTTGTCATTCAAGTATCTCCAACAATTAATGACGTTTGCCAAGCATATGGCTATCATTTACCTAAGATAGCATCTGGTGTACAGTAGGAATTCAAATTACTCACATGCTATGATGTGACTGCTAAACATGTCTTATTGAATCAGCTCTCCAAAGTGTCCAGTACAGTGACTATCAAATATCAAAGCATAGAAAATAGGTTCCTATTTTTTCACTGATGTGTGAACAAGCAGAAAGCAATTGATAGTAATTATTGCAACTCATCTAAGTCCTTTTTTGCTTACAGAATCTCTATTGAGGCTAACATGAAGTACAGTGCTCAGTTAGGTATACTTCATTGCTATGTCAAACTACAGAGCTGGTACCTGAGAGCAGTAAGAAGAATGAGCCTTAAGAGGAAAAAAAAAACAAACTCTCAGGATAGAGTATTTTAATCTCTGTATCTGTTTATCCATCAAGCAGGCTGAAAGGATGCCATTGACTTTAACAATAGAATCAGCAAAAGAGCCACTTACTGCCTCATAGGTTTTAAGGTTCCTTTGGACTTTTAATTAAAGAAATATAAAAAAAGTCAGAAGTAAATGTTCAGTTTACATCTACCCATTAAAGTATTTATGTCCTTTATTATCTATGTGCTGTTACAGACTGCAAATACTTGTGAATTTTGGTTTACTTCTAGGTTACAGAACTATTGTCATTCAATTTTATAGTTAAGAGGGATGTTCAGAGAGAGTGAACAGCTTCACACAGGAATCTATCCCAGATCTCCCTAGACCAGGTATTCTTTTTCAATAATTTTGAATACACAAAGAAAAATATAAGGTATGATAAAGTGCAAGCCCTCAGAGGAACAACTAGAACAAGCATGCATAATGACCCAGCTAGAAGATATAAAAAGAAAATTTGGTCTTGTGCAGATTGCACTTTGGCATAACTACATAAGATCAAAACTTAAGTTGACAATTTTGAACAGCAGGTCGATACGACACAAAGCAGAAAACCATGAAAAAAAAACTAAACAAAACAGTGGCAATACCAAACAACCTTTCCACATCTCTGTTAACATGTACAGAAATAGAATAGAGTGAGAATGGCTCCACAGTTAAGCTGAAGTCTGCTGTAACTGTTTTTAAAGTCAAAGTCCCAGATATCTTGATAAAGGCCCTTTCAGGTCAAGTAGTGTTCTTAATATACACCATATAAATTGCCTTAAATAAGACTTTTTCAGCCCACAGTTACACGATTGTTGGATGTCTTCCATTAGCCTTCTGATCTTGTTTCCTAGAATACCTTTTTTGGGATCAGGTTGGACATAGACTATTGAGTCCTTCGGAGAACCAAGACAAATCTCATGCAAATAAATGCGTGTGAAAAACTAGGAAATCTCCATCTGAGAAGTGATTCACAGGCATGGGAATATATATCTCTGCCAGGAGAAATTAAAATTAGAGAATCCCTACATTATGTTCAAGTATACACTCAGTAAAAACCCAGATATTTACTACTGTTATTCTGCACTAAAAAGTAGCTTGCAGCCTCAAGAGTTTGCAATGAGACCACATCTGAGAGGAGATGGTGCCTGAAAACCTTCTGGAGAATCAAGACTAAAACTCAAGAAAACAACCCTGAGGTGGTGGTTGGATTGGTTAGATGACTGAACAGGTTTTAAATAAATCTGTTTGTATGGTATAAAATAGTTAACTCTGTACGTTTAAGACTGCTTTATATTGTATGTAATTGTAGTGGAACAAAGCAATCAGATGCCTCTGATTACCGAGAAGTGGGTGTGAGCCGGTATCAAATCCACCTGTGCCCAATCAGGGCAGCCCCCTATTGAGCATGTGCAAGACCGGGGGCCAATAAAAGGTGAGGCTCACACCCACCGAGCAGCTCACTCTTGGGCTAGTCACAAGAGAGGCTGGTAGCTCATGGAGCCATGGTCTGATCTTGCTAGTTTCCACTACATGAGTGTTAGACTTAGAGCACAACTCTCAAGTCTATACTGCTACACCTACTCAGACCTTGAGGCACCGATCCCTGAAGAAAGATTCGTCAAAAGCACCGGCTAGACAGAAGTCTATGCCCGCATTCTCCACCAGATGTAGCAAGATGTGTAGCAGGATGAATCTTTCTTTGCCCATTATGGAAAATTCCATGTGGGGAAGCAGCAAGGAGAAGTATGAGCTAACACAGATGGGCCTCTTGTTGCTCTGCCATTTGAAGAACTCACTTCTTAAAAAATATAGCACCTTCCCCACATACAAATCAAGAACATCTAACTGAACATTTTGAATACAATTATTTGCTATTTTTTTTTACCAGCTTTATTTCCTTTTTTTATACTTGCAGGAATATTTTCTTTATGAACATTGAGAAAATGAGGAGAAATTTCATTAGAAGCCCCAGGGAGAAAAATGCCAAGCAAAATTTTACTTATTACATCTATCAATGGTATTTCATAATATTTTCACAAGTAGTTTTCCTGGAACCAATAACAATTAAAGCAGTACCAGTCAGGTAATAACAATAGGAGGGATTTCTCTATTGATATGAAAATGGATAAATAATTTTTGTATTCAGTAATACATGTAAAGAAGTTATAAAGCAAGGAATTCAAAGTCTTAGAAATAGCTCTCTTGAATACTTTATATTAAAGAACAGATAACCATTTATCAAAGAAAACCTAAGAGCTTTTCAATATTTCCAGCTTTAATACCCTGAAAATTATTAAATAATATAAATTTGATTCCAGACAACTGTCATATTATTTGGAAAATATAGACATGGATAAAAAAAAAAAAAAAAAAAAAAAAAGAGGCAGTGATAATCTGAAATAGTTTTCCAGAAACTGATGATCATAGAAAAAGAAGGAAGACCACTTCCACTGATCAAATTCTTGGATAATGACTAGACATACTGTGAGGGGAGAATGGCAATCTAATGTGATTAATATCTATTTATACAATCCCTTTCAGATCCCAAAGAGTGACTCATAAAGAGTACCATGGCCAACCAGATACATGCACACTTCCCATCTGGGGCAGCCCTTGTTTTGTTCTTACTCCCTTGGTCCCTCAATTTCCACACTGCATTCTTGTTAGTGAGAATTATTTCACTGGTGTCCTCTGGGTTTAGTATTGACCCACCATGCAAAATAACACCAATATCAGAGGCCTGCCCATAGTGGGTAGGATAGGGTAGAGGAAAATTTCAACTAACAGGAATATGAAGCCAAGCTGAAGATACCTGCACATGTGAAACTCAAGGTACCCTTTTCTGCTCTCAGGGATACCAGTGCAAATCTGGAGGAACATAACTGAATTTCTGGATCAGAAATCACTCTCCTTTTCCTGAGATCTACTTATAAGGTCTACTTAGATAGAAGATTCTTAATATATAGTGCCAAGATATATTAATTTATTCCATCATTCGCTTTCATGGTATCATTTTAAGTACTATTAAAAAAAACAAACAAACAAAAAAAAGGACTGCACTAACAACAGTCTCAGCTGGATGAATGATCTTGATCTACTAATGGACTAATAAGTATATTCCCACTGATTTACCTTATCTCAGGGTCTGTTCCCCCACCTTTGTGGAACTGTCCAGGAGGGGGATATAAAAGAGAGAGAAAACAGAAGAGGTTGTCATGGGGTCAACCAGTGATTGCTGAGTTTAATACACCAGCAAGAAGAATCATTTTCAAGCTACAGAGAAATGAGGCTTGGCATGATTTGGGTTCTTGATACACAGCTGAGAGCTGGATCTCTGCAGCTCAGGCAAGCACTGCCAAACAGGTTCACTTGGGGATTAGGAAATCGGAGATAACTTCAGGTATCTTCAAGCTTCATCAGACTCCTACTGTCACCCCAGTGAGAATGGAAAACAAAAAGATACTGCTGTGCAAAGAGAAAACATTTCAAGAAGTAACATTCTGAGGTGGAAATTCTCCTTCCAGCTGGGAGCAAGGAAGGAGCAAAGAGCAAAAGAAAAAACATGGTTTCACATAGAATGTGTCTGAAAATAGAGCAAATGTGTGTAAGAACAAATAGCTTTCTGTGAGTTGTGCTGGGAGCACAGCCCAGGGCCAGTGCATCTCTACTCATATTTAGGCAGCAGGCCAGAGACTGTAGAAGTGGCTTTGCTCCCATTATTTTCTCATTTTCATTAAACTGTGTTTTAGGCCCTTCAAAACAACTCTACTTTCTCTGTATTTTTCTCAGGCACATACCCTCTGCTTCTAGCATAAGAATAACCTCTCCCAGCAAATAAAGCAGCATCCCATTAATTCTCTCTCTCTCTCTCTCTCTTGCCTCCCCTCCCCTTTTGCAGCTTTACATGTAGGAATACTGCCACGACTATGGGCTGTTTGCCAAGAGGCCTTACACATGCTTTTTTCATTATTAGACTACTATAAAATTTAACCATATAAGTCTCCTGTGCTGCACCCTCCTGACAATGCCAACAGCCATTCTAAAATAGACTCCTTAAAGGAGCATAGAGACCATGCTTTTTGCAACTCATTAAACTCTGGTTTATTTTTGACTTCTTAGTAGATGTGTTACTTCTCCTGCTGATGGGCACTGGAGCAGGATCAGTTCTTGTATGAGGATTTTAAAAAGCATCAGACCTTGTCATGCTCAATGCTTACACAAAAATTCTGGAATTTTACATGTTAAGTAAGGCAAGATTTGGCCACTTGGCATTAAAGGGTTTTGGCTCTAACTTACTGGAAACATAATGGTGCACAAGGCTAGAGCTAGCTTTTCATTTTCTCCTCAAATAATAGAGCTTAATTGGTTCTATAAATACAAAAAACTGTACGGAAAAAAATTGATCCTGAAGTGGAAATTTTTATCTATAGGTCACAGAGTACTTCACAGTGGAATGTGATACCATTTTCCCCTTGTAAAATGATCTCTTGAAGTAAAAAGAAATTACTTGCTTATGACCATTCAGGAACTCACAGTGGACTAGAAGTATAGGAGTAAACAGCATTCAGGCTTTGATCGTTTGAGTTAATCCTAATAAGCAATAATCTACTTGCTACCATTAATTTCCCATCAATGGTAAAGAATCTGCCTCAGAAGGAATGCAGCCTCTTTTTCCAGTATGTGAAGACAACACACACGGTAGGGACACTGGAATTTATTCTCTCCAAGCAGCAAAAGATAGAGTAAATAACACTGTCCCTAATTCAACTTTCAGGAATGTCAGCCAGAACAGTCAGGGAAGGGCACCAGCTGCATGTCCTCTCATTTTGATCTATTACAGCAGAGAGGCAATAGTCTCTGATAAAAAGGGAAAACCCAAAGCTGTCACACACCACAGCAAACACAGAACAAGATTAGGGTTCAAGCTTTGCACCAATTTTAAATGAAAAACAGTTTTGTCATAAACATAACTTTGATATAGTCAGGAAGAGAACGATGTTTTATATATGCTTAATAACGTCATTTCATATATTTTTCATTTACCACTTAGTATATTTAGTAAATCCTAGATACTAGGTTTAACAGCTTTCAAAATATGATTAAGACCCACCATCCTTTGCTAAGGTGGTTCTTGAAGTTTATCTCAGTGTTGCTAGTGTATGCACAGCCATTGCTGCTCGGGGAGAAACAGAAACACAGCAAACAAGCAGCATCTGCCTCATCCCCAGCATCCTGCAGGAACTTCACTAAGGAACCTGCCATAAAGAAAATATTTCCTGGCGGAATGAAGTCAAAAACTTGCATAGCTGTTAGTTCTCTCTCTTGTTGGCAGTGGTACAATAACTCTAACTTTATGTAGAAGAGAGACAAAAATCAACCAGACTATAACTCCACAAGGGCACAGACACTGTGCCCACTCCCTGTGTTTCCCCATCACGCCTGCATTGCCTAAGGATGTATAGCTCAGCACAGATGGCTTTATGTGATTGTCTGAATATGCTGATAAAGTCATTCTTTCAATGTCACCGGGATCTATTTTTCTGTCTTGCATCTCTTTGTCAATTTATCTTTCTGAGATTCCCTCAATTTTTTATTTTCAGACAGTTGCCCACAGCTTCCTGCAAATTCCAGCCTAGCTGAGCAGAGCAGGACACAGCTCAGCACTGGAGGCTGTGTAAGGAAGGCAGCCAAACCCCAGATTTCCTGGAAACCAGTAGGGAACTGTTAACACCATCATTTTGAAATTAGTTATTACTTTATCCAAAAATGTTTTATGCTATTTCTTTTTTAAGGGTTGGAGGGTTTTTTTGATTCCACCAATTAAAATCAGTGAATTTCACATTTTTGGCCTTACTGTCCTATACTTTTCCCTCAAGGCAAGCACCTGTCAAGCTCCAGGCCAGCACCTGGTGGAAGAAGATACTGAACCCTTCTGAAGCTAAGCCAGAAGGACTTTTCCACTGAGAAAAATGAACACAGTGCTGCTACCATCCTGGCCCCAGACAGATGAAGATGTCTTTGCTGCTCTTCCAGAAAAGGTATTGCTGGTAATTCCCCTCACCCAAACTCTTGGAAAAACCATCATGGGTTACCGGGCCAAGGACCCTTCTTGAGCTTTCTTCTAAGTGAACAATGTCAATTGGGTCTATAACTCCCTTCACAAAATAGTAGAGAAAGGCATCAAAAGGCATGTTAGAGGACTAGAAGAGAACATGAAGAACATTAGAAGGACAATGTGTTAACAGCAGAGGCAAAGAAAGGCCATACTCTGACATGAGGCTGAGAGCAGGCAGCAGATCTGGGGGTGCCTCGCAGTTTCTTTTACTGGGCCAAGCTCCATCTGAACCAACACACCTTGCAGGAAAGCATGACAGCTTCAAACACCTCCCTCTCCTCTGCTGTACCCATCATCTCTGCCGTGGCAACAGAGCCAGGGGAGAAGCTTCACCCTGCAGGGACAGCAGGGATGGGGCCAGCAGCCACTGGCCACAGGCAAGGCTGTTCTTGCTGGCTGATGGTCAAGGGGAAGGCACAAATTTTTTCTGTGTTGAAGTGCTGGGAAGTCAGGGTTCAGGCTGTGTCCCACTTTTCTTTAGACAGACCACTTTTTTCTGTAGGAAGGCTGTGTCTACCTCAGAGGTCTAACAAAGAAGATCACTGATGAAGAGCAACACTCCCAATAATATTTTGTGATTCCAGAGCCAAATAAGTGCAGGCAGCAACCTCTTCAGGCCATTTAAGTACTCATAAGTAAACGGATGGGTGGGGAGGGAACTCTTCTACTAAATTTTGACAGGGTCTCAGAAATCAAGACCCTAGTAATCCCACTAACCCAAAAAGCCTGTTTAAATCAACACCAGAAGAATTAATTAGCTTGCATATTACCTCACAGCATGCTGCATCACCCACAGAGACACACACCAAAGCAAAAAATCCCTTTTCCTTGATGGTTTATCAGCAATAGACTGTGTTGCATTAAAAAAAAATAAAAATATTATGCTGTGCAAATTCAGCTACAACATTATAAGAAGCACCTTTCCATCAGAATTTAAAAAAATGTTATCCATACGTCCCTTCAGCCAAATCTGTTATGCTAGTAGGACCATACAGGAGTATAAAGTGAGCAGGGTTTCCTTCATGCTTAGTAATAAGATGTTCTCAAGGAGATGAAAATCAGACTAAGTATGAAAATCAGGCTAAGTGTCATGTAACAAGATTGACTGGTAGACACAGTAGCAGTGAGTGGACAGTCTGCACCATATTACTATTCAAAGATTATAAAGTAGGTAGTCTTGCAGCTCAGTTGTAAGATTTGGCCGGAGATGATTTTAATGAATAGTGACTGTCTGGTGGCAGCATTACTTCAAATGGCTATTTTAATACAACTCACATCAACAACAGCACTGACAAACATAATCAAAATGGCAGCCCATTCAAGTACAAGACTGGAATACTGTCCTCACTCAAAAATGAAAAAGCAGCAAGAGATGGAATATTAAAAAGGAAGGAAAATGCTGAAAGAAGAAAGAACCAATATTGTTTGGAGTTAAATCACTAGGCAATGTTTACAATGTGTGGCAATCTGTATGACAACTCTGTGTGTGATAGCATGGATACAGTCATTAGAATTTTATTTTCTTGAATTTTCTATAGCAATGAGATCAATGTGTACCATAACACAGGGAGAGCACAGCCACAAATTAGTTCTTTCTGTATATTTTCAGAGAGTATGGGCTTGATTTTGAGCATAGCATTAATTCAGCTTTCCCTCCTCCCTCCCAATCAGGTTCTCATTATGTCATCTAAAAACTTGATTCAGCCAAGCACTTCTGCATGTTCTTTGGTGGAACATGTAATTACTTCCCATTAAAGTCAACGGGAATAAGTAGCACGGTTAAGTGCTTTGCTGAATCGGAGCCTAAATGACATCAGTGGTGCCAGTAAGTTACAGGTGCAAAAAGAAGACTGTGTTTTTAAAAATTTGACCTTTTTTTTTCTTACTTTCAAAAAGGGCCTATTTGTGATTTTTGTGTGAATTTACTTAGTTGGCAGATGATGTTATGTTACCTCCTACCTGTCATCCCTCTCAAATGTTGCCATGCTAGTTTTTACTGTCTCTAGAACACAGGGTAATCTTTACAGAAGATTAAAAAAAAATAGTCCTGAGATGACAAACATTACACTGGTTTGTCAGAAATAAACAGAGGACAGAAGGAAAGCACATACTTTTGTTTGTCCTTGAAATGTTGTAATTTAACAGAGTTAGACAAGTCTGTAGGGGGGGTCGGGGCAGGGAACCAACCAAACATAAACAACCAAAAAGCCCCACACAACCAAAAAAACCCACATACACACACATGCAAAAATTACACCCCAACAGCCCACAAAATCCTTCCAAGCCAGCTTATTCAGGAAACGCTGAGGTAGGGTGTGCAGTACCAGGCTTAATGCAGACACGTGCAGCATGGACAGTAATGAAGTGCACCCACCTGACCCGTCTTAGCCACATGAATGATTTGGATCTGTCCCAAAGTCCTCCCAGGCAACTGTTCAGTCAAGTGACTCTCTCCCAGGGGCAGATTCACAGTACCTTACTGATGGTACACCTTAAGCCAGGGTACTTTAGACACACCACTAAGGATGCTCTTAGTGTTCTGGTTAAACCCCCATTTTACAAAGCTTGGCACAATGCTGGCCTGAATTTGCAGCAGCAGTTCTGGAGGTAAAGGCACTATAAAAAGTTAAATAGGCAGTACTCATGTCAGTAAAATGTGTGTTAATCTAGGCAAAATATGTCACTGATTTCAGCTCAAAGGCTTTGTGAAGCAGTGGGTAAAATAATTAAAAGACAAAATTCATGAGCATTTGTAACTGTCATCAAAAACAGGTTTCCTTTGTTCTCTATGAGTCCTGATGTTGTCAACACAGCCTTGGTATTTGAGTACCTCAATATCATATTCAGAAGTCTAACATGGAAAATCTTATCTATGAGGAAACAACGTCATGAGTTCCACATGACACAAAACTGATGGATGTGACCATGTCACAGAGGTGACACAGGGGACAAACTGTAACACAAAGGAGTGGATCAATGGGATCAAAATGACATGTTTCAAAGTGGACAAATAGCTTTTGGTAAATAGCCAATAGTGTCATAACAAAAAGGAATGATAATAAGGAATTAACTGGCACCCCAAAATTTCAGCCACAAGCCACTTAGGTGCAACAAGATATACAACACTGATGCCATGGGAATGAGTGTCTTTAAAATATCCAAGTAACCCCAGGAATATTATTACAAGAGAATTTAACCTTTAATCACTATTTTCAGGCCAAAATAGTATAGGTAGCTTTTCAAAAAGCCTCCAGTTGAAGAACAAGACATATTCTATTATTTATTCTATATATTTCTTTAGATTTTAAAATGTCCCTCTCCAAAGAACTAGGGAAAATATACAGATCTTTTAAAATTACACACAAAATTCCAGCTAATCCAATGGTCACAATAAAAACCTTCCCAGAACCCTGACCCTAACCCTTCCCAGAAAAGAATCTCACCTCTTGAACCCAGTCCCCATCACTCAGTCTACTTCCTCAGAAAAACCTTGGGAAAATAGTTGGGTTCTTCCACTACCAACCAAGAGGTTAGCAATTGGCCCATATCTAACATCTAAGGCCATAACATGCAGTGACAAAAATTACTCCTGACACTCAGTTTTCAATTCTCATCCTCTCTTTGGCATTTCTGCTTTATCTGTAAGTTTATTTTGACAAATTATTTTTATCTTATCAGTTGTTTGCCTCCATCTTTCAGTGCTCTCTAAGACCTCTAAAATACAGCCCTGGAGGTAAGACGACCACCGTTTTTTTTCTAATCTCTAGTCCTTGCCTTTTTCTTCTTCCTTGATCCCCAGAGATGGTCACACCACATGATGACCTAAGCAGAAATACTGGACATGATAGTGTTTCCTCAAAGCCATAATTACAATTACTCAGATCCTCTCAGCTAGCAGTGTGCCCATTTTAAAGATGCATAGAAACAGAACGAGTTAGACAGAAATAGCGGCAGTAGAACTGGGAACATAATGCAGATCTCATTTCCCTTCCCCTTGGCTGAGGAGTTGAACTAAACACTAAGGACAGTCTATTTCAGCCTATTTTCAGGTACAGTATCTCAGGGAGAGCTATTTTCATACCAAAGGTAAAACTAGGTCTATACATCTCAAGAGATTTTTTTTTTCCCCCTTCAGTCAGAGGAAAAGAGACAGGAGCACGTAAGTCATAACACATTAAAATGAAGGGGGAGTGTCAGAATGCTTTCTGTGCTGAGCAGCAGATACATCACTGTTATGCTCAAATGAGTGATCATAGACTTTCTGGATGACAGATTGCAGATAATTAGAAAAAGATCCCTGTACCTGAATGCTTATAATCCCACTATTGATTTTTAATTCATAATCTGTACTTTACTGAAGTGAGCAGCCATGCTATAAATTTAATAGACACTGTGTGACAGTCTGCTCTTTCCAAAACTTCGTTTGTAATAAGATCTGCTGCTCTTAGCTGCAGTAATTTGCAATGATCATCATTAAGTATTACCTATAATTGATGCTATTTACTGTGTGTAAAACAAGGAGTGGAAAAATTACCATTTTAAGACCATGTCAGTCTCATTTTTCACAGAAAAGGATTTCTTCTTTATATAAGTTTGATAGGGCTAGGGCAAGACTAAAGGCAAAATTCCATCACATAAAGCAGCGTGCAGGTTTGTGCTGTAAAGCAGGCTTTAACTTACTCCAGGCAGAAGTTCATGGTCTACACATTGCCCCAGGGAGCAAAAGCTAATTCATTACTTCCCTACTCTAATCTTTAAAGTTAGATGCTTTCTCCACTTCATTTCTACAGATTTACTGAAACAAATTAATAGCTTATCATTTGCACATTTATATGCTTAGTAATTTGTGTCCAGTTTAGGAATGACACTGAATTCCATGGTATAGCTGAGCCCTTGTCCTCTGATACCTGCTCTCATGCCTTTCTACTTGTCCTATTTGTGTATTTTCTGTAAGGGACCTCTTTCCTGAAGCCACTGGGTTTTGCCTCTTCAGTCATCATCATTTCTTTTGCCTCTTTCAAAAGCCCCTTCGATTTCACCCTGGATTATCCCTAAACTAACCGTTAAGAAATCTTTGAACCCCCACCCAAACTGAGCCCAGTCACTACCATGTCTTCTAAAACATATTCTTGATGAAAATATTGTTATAGGTTATCTCAGCCTTTCATGTGAGTAGAGTAAGCAAAAGTTTGAAGATGACTGATCAATATCTCATTTCCACACAGTGTCCAGAACTATCCTTCTGCTAAGAATCAAGACCCCACTAATCCAGGTGGGATCTCTCCATGTCATGGGCACAATATGCTGGCTGCTCACCAGCTGAGGTCCTGGACAAATGTTGCTCGAGACAAACACACACCCTCAGACTATAGCTCTTGCATTTGTTCTTCCTTTTCTTAGGGTCTACTATGCAGGAGGCAATATTTGGGGAAGCAGAGAGCTAGTAAAACAAAAAGCTACATTAAAGAGCAACAGCATTCCAGGCAAGATAAGTCCACTGCCTTTTATCACAAAGATCCCCAGTTCATCCCCAGAATTGCTGTGAAAAACTGAATTACTCTCATCTGTACAGACTGTTTTCTAAGTAGTAGAACCCAAGATTGCAAGAACAGCATGACAGTCATTCTGCAGGTAGAAAGGTAACCCAATCCTCCATTTTTTCAAAATTAATTCTAGAGTTAGAAATTTAGATTGCCCACAGCTTTTGCTGTTGTTGCACAAATACAAGCAGAGCCAAAAGAGGTATATTTGGTTAACTCTTTGTATTTCGGAAAAATAAGAAGATCTTTGCCCATGAAACCGTCCTATGCGTAGACCTTGCCAATGATACCTTTGACTTCACTAGAAGTTGTCTTCTTCCTGAATGCAGAACCTACCACCTAAGAATAAGTGCATATGTCACCCACTTGCTCTTAATGTATTACAATGAGTGCAATTCAGTCCCTTTTGATTTATCAGCAAATAAATAACAGTCTACAAATTGGAGTAGTAGTCCTCAAATCAGCAAAACAACCAACAACAAAGAAAATACTGAAGGCTCGTGGAATCAACAGTTAAATATTATAAAGAAATTATTGGTTTGGGGACCCAGACTGTTCTTTTGCATACCAACACCAGTAGCTAATTATGTTTCTCTTTTTTACCAACTTGTTCTGGGTCTATTTGGTGTTGGTTTTGGTAGCAGGGAAGGGGTCTCCTCATGGTGTTGATTCATGTAAGTAGCTTCTGAATAGCTTTCCCTGCTCAAAGATGCCTGTCCCCACCTCAGGCCATCAGTGAACAAAAAGGTGTTTGCCTCTGCGATTCAAGAAGGGGAAATACAGGGTGATTAAGAGCAGGGCAGAGGACAGCAGAAGGTGAGAGAAAGCAAAATGCTGGGAGAGAGAGAACACCACCAGAAAAGAGAACACCACCAGAAGAGAGCAATGCCTGAATAGAGAAGCCAAAGTCATACAATTTTCATATTTGAAACTACTGGCACATATCTTTCAAGGACAGAATGAACAAAAGGCATCTACATAAGAGGTGTCACAAAAACAGGTATCACATAGCACTGCAGGCAGTCAAAAGAGGCCTGCCACAGCTCAGCTTGGAAACCATCTCGCTGCACTGCAGTGATGCTAGAAGACTATTTGGTGCAAATTATTGGCTACAATACACAGGAATGACAGATACCTTTCCAGCCCAGGTGGAGTTGGCACCAGACTATATGTTGGGCGGTATTTCTGTGCCTGCTCCAAATACTTTCTAAACACATCTGAAGTCAAATACAGTGCAGGTCATAAAGCTAGTAACTACACGCTCATTTTTCCAGTTTATCCCAAATCCTTTAAAACTACAATATGTACATCTGGCATTGATCAGAGCCAGCCAGAAAGTCTGTTACCAACCCCTGCAGAAGTCTACAGATCTGTTTTGAGATTTACAGAGCACAGTTTACTTTCTCTTTTTTTCACAGGTCATCTATTAACTTCTAGCTTGGAATACATAAATTACAATAATATTCTTAAGGTTCAGTTTCTTATGCAATGAATCCTACAGGTTTAAGCTTTGGTTCCAAGGCAGCAGATTCATATCTTCCTTCTTCTGTGTTTTCTGAATACTGCATTGATAAGTGCTTATTTCTGATTCAAGGAACATCTACAGTTCTTGGGAAACATTAAATTTTACATGTATTTTGCAGTAAAAATAAATAAAAAAAAGAAGATTGCTTTGAAAGAGCAACATCCCTGCCTATGAATTAAGAATGCTTTAAGCATTAGCCTATAAGGCCATGTGTACTTACCATTCATCTCATGCACTCCTTTCTCCTCCCTGGTGTACTTTGACTGTTTTTTCATGTGAAAATTCTCCCATTTTTCTTCATAGAGGTAAGGGCAATTTAAAGGCTTCCTGCTTTCTGAGCACATGCCCTGACCTGAGCTGTGGTGAAGATAAAAGCAAATTTTCTTCCACTCTGTGCTGAAGACACCAGTAGGTGAAGGCATAACCAGGGAATGTGGTTAATGCTTCTGTCACTTCAAATTGTGTGTTTTGTCCCTTTTTGCAAAAGGGTCGAGCTGCTCAGTCTCTCATTTGTAAGTTTTTATGCATGCATAGGCACTTAACAAACCTTAAGTGCCAAATGGAAGGCAACACTGATTTGGGGGCTCAGTCACATGGCCCCCATAACTTTAGAGGCTAAACCTTGCCTAAGTTACACAGAGCATAAGCTCCCTGAATCTTGTCATGATCTCTGGAATTGCAACCTCACTTGAAGCAGTGGCTTATGCTGAGGGGCACCATGGTCCCAGTCACAGAAAAATAGCTGTAGAATGCTGATCTAAGAAGCTCTGATGTGATCTCCATTTATGTCTATAGAGACTACACAAAGCAGCTGTTACATTATGCTCTGCAGCTATCTGTAGCAATGAAGATGCATCCTAGAGCAGAGACACAGTTTGTAAAAGGGTGTTGAGATTCTGAAGCTAAAAGGGCTACGTAAATACAAGGAGTATCCTTTCATTATGAACCAACAGAAGCCAGTGTTTACCAGATGACATTTAACAGTTTAGACTGAGATCTTCACTAAGGGGGTTAATGTTTTTAACATGTATATTCCAAAGGCTTCTCTTCTACTAAATTAACAACATTTTAAGGTGTGGTGATAAAGCATTCATTTTCTAAATGCCTAGGAATTAAAATCTTCTAATTTTTATACCTGAGGTTATTAGCACTTCTTCGTCTGAAAAATGTCTTGGAAAGATCCAGCCATAGATTTCCTGAACTTATGAGAACTTCAGTCCCCACCTGTGAATGACCATGCAGAGCATATTCGTCTGCAAAGTCCAGAGGTCCAGATACTCCCACCTTGTATCCTGGGTGTAAGGAGCATGTAAGGGGCTGTTTTCATAAACTTAGATAAATACTTGCAGGATACTTCACTCTGTTCCTGAGCTAGGTATACCTCACTGGAGACCAGGAGAGGATTTGAGATATTTGCATATGCCCAAAGCTTCTTATTAGCTGCCACTGACTACTCCCTGTCTCCCATGGCAAGGATTTTCAGGCTTTACCTCTAGGTACAGGCTATGCCTTCATCAGAAGTCCCACATGCATGCTAACTGCCAAGCTGGATGCAAGGCAGCTGTTGTGGGCTATGCTTGACAATATAATCTTTCAGCAGCAATGTGGCAATAGCTCAGATACAGGGTAGTGCTCTCTCCTAAACCAAGCATAGGAGGAGAGCTGTTACGGCCACACTGTACCACTGCATCCTGAGTCTCCCCACATGCTGTGTGAAGCCAGCAACAATGTGTGTCTTACGTGTTTAAATCCTTCATAACATCTCTTCCTACAAGCCTAAGGAGTTTTTTCCATAATTGTTTCTTGGCCAAGTCATGAAAATGCTCACACCAAGACATTTCAAAGTCATTTAAATAAATTACTGGGCTGAAATTCAGTGTCTAATTAGTCATGGATTACTTTCTCCAACAGAATAAAAAGTACAAGCGATCGGATGATCATACATTATATATTTTAACTCCAACTGCAAAAGTGAGCTAGAAAGGCCAAAAAAGCCTGCATATTATCAACATGTACAACCACACCGTCTCTACACGTTACAGGAATACAAAACCTGAAAATATTTATCTTCAAAAGCACAAGAAATTCCTTAGTGCAAATGTTTTCTCTTCCCTTCTTCCAAATTTACATCTGCTTTTGTCTTTCCATCACCTCCTCAATGGCTAGGTGCACTTGCAAATACCTGTCACACAGTGGGCAGTGTTTGGGGAAAATACTAGAATTATCATTGTTGTACAGGAACACAAGAAAAGCAGGTATCTATTTCTCCTCACTGCAGACAGGAACAAAAATATAGTGCTGGTAGAGTCCTACCATGAAACAGCTTCCAAAGGAGGCTCAAATTTCAGGCAAATAAACAAACTAAAGACAGCAGTTGTACCTTAATGAGTGATCATTTCCCATGCAGATATAGTACTTTCCTCCTTAAGAGCAAGTGTTGAAAGTGAAGCACAGTTTGTATCTGCACTTGTTATAGAATTAAAAAATTATTAAATAGACCCACATTCAGCTGCAAACACCTCAAAAATGGTTTGTTCTCACTCTGTCCTGTTATTATTTGCATTAATAATTTATTAAAAATAATGATTTGCATACTGGTTTATATTCAGGATGTCAATGGACAGCAGAACTAAAGAAATGAACAAAGTCTTTATAAATTTTCTTCATCAAAGAATTGTGTCCCCCAAGATTTGTCTTGGGGAAGATCATAAGCGTCATGACAGTGATCAAGCCTTGTGACACTAAGCTCTATTTAGCTCATAATTTAATTGCTTCTACTGGCCACTAGCACATGTCCAAGAAGGAGTGTAAAAATAGTCAATAAATGTTTCAGTACATGGAAGACATGGACTGCATATAAACCATAATTTTAACAGCCACTAACAGATTTATCCTTCATGAATTTGTTCAAATTCTTTTTGAACTCATTTACACTTTTGTCTATGACAACCTCTTGTCAAAGGGTATTCCAACTTAATTTGACGCTGCATGACAAGTACTTTATTCAAGTTGCAAAGTTGCTTCTGGACATTTTTATGCTGTTTCTGTTATAAAAAAAGTGAACATTTCCCCCCCTCTCTTAATCTTCCCTAGGACATTCACAGTTTTATACACCACTGTCCTCCTTCAATCATCTCTTTTCAAAGCTGAAATGCTTATTTAGCCTCTCCTTACAAAGGCTTCATTCCGCATCTTTTATCAACATCGTCAGCTTGGGATTTTTGTTTTTGTTTTTTTTTTAAACCAGCTCTATTGCAGCCTTTTCAGACAAGAGTATCATAATCATTTGTAGTCATCAAGAAGTGGGAGCCCCATAGGTTCATTCTGTTTCATATGGGTGCTTTTCTATTTTGTTATCAATCCCTTTCCTAATAATTCTTAGCATTCAATTTATCTTTTTGTTTCCCTGCTGTAACCAATGATCTAATGTTTATTGAAAATATCCGTGTTGAAATCAAAGATCTTTTCTGTAATTTTAGGTTAAAGCCCATCATTTATATGCATTTTAAAGGTTATTTTCCAAGTGTATTATTTTGCATTTATCAAAATTTATCTCTACCTGCTAGGTCATCATCCAATTATGGGAACTTTCTGCAATTCTTTACAGTAAGTATTAGACCCTCCTTTTAGGCTTTTGCCTGTTCTTTTTGTTTTATAAGGGAATGTATGAAAACATTGAACTTGCAACAAATTTCAATGGGATTACATATGTACTCTCTCTTTTAGGCAAAACATGACCATTAATTCCCACTTTCTATCTTCTATTTTTTTAACTAGGAATTAATCCACAAAAGGATCTTCCCTCTTATCCTGTGACAGTTTAATTGCCTCAGAAGCCTGGTTTTTTTCAAATTTGTGCATGCCATTTTGACCATATGACTCGTAAGGGACTGATTAGGACATTACCAGAAGCTGATTCCACACCAAATTTCCTTAATTAAATCATAAGGAATTATTATTTTTTTTTTTTTTTCTGAAATGCAAATTCCTCATTAATGTTGTGCTAGCAGAAGAAATAAGGAAGGGCTATTGAAGCAAATAGGAGCAGTATAGATAACTGGAATGGAAAAAGAAAAAAAGGCAAAAAAGACAATGGTAGTTTGAATTACTGTTATTAGCACCCTCTTTATAGGCTTATTACATCTGGTCTATGAGTCTTAGGCTCATGGGCAAAATTCAGAAAACATTGAGGCATGTTTCTGCTGTGAGCAAAAATGCATCTAGCTCAGCTCTGAACCTGTGTGCTCAACCATCGGTACTGACAAACAGCGGAAGAGCTTTGCTGCTCTCCATACCTTATTAACGAACTCTACACTACACTGATCAATATGGGTTTCTTTTTCTGGGCCTCCAATAACTTAAAGTGTTGCTTAATATATTGACATTTCCAGTAGGCTTCCCATTATCTCCCGAATTTTTCTCCCTATATCAAGGTTCTTACTGAAATTCTCTTTTTTTCCTTTTGCATATTCTAAATTTTTATTTAGATAGCAAGGAACAGAACATTGGGTTTAAGACTATCTATATCTCAGAGGTTCAAGTCTTACAGCTTTCTCTACTCCGTAGCCATATTTTAAAAGCTTAGAGAATACATATAATTTACAAAGCAATACAGCTATTGTGAAACAGCAGCTCTGCCATGAACACATCCTCTAAAAACCAAAAGTGACAAATATATGGCACAAAGTGTTGAACTTTAACAGAGCAGTGACTTCATTTTTTTTTTTTTTATTGTTCTTATCATGATAGCATTTTGGAGATTTCCATACTAAATGAGAGGGAGGAAAAAGGACATTCTCATATAATGAAGAACTCCAAGGTACAGTATGAAGTTACCCCTTGACAAGGTTATTAATTTTATTGCAAAGAAATTCACCAATGCAATAGGAACAGCTCAACTGCTAAATGCACTAGCAAAACCATTTCTCTTGTGGCGTTATGTATGAGTGCTCTAACACTGCAGTCTGAGTCTTGGTGCTAATAAAAGCTTCAACAAAGAAAATTACTAAGAGATAACAAGTTATTAGAAGCTAGACAGTGTTGAAATACATGCTCATAGCCCTCAGAAAATGAGAGGTAACCTTATTTGTTGACCCACTCTTGCTTCACAATTGGCTGATCCAAACATGTTCAAAATTACTGTGGATCAGTCAGTAATTTGTTCATGCTTGTAGGCCCTAATACAGAGTTTTCTTCTTTTATGGACGCCATTCAAAAGTTAAAACTCAACCCAATATTCAAACATTTCTGTAATTGTAGTGAATAAATAGCATTTTTAGTGGCTTGCTCCTTCCTTGGCATATTGAATAGAGTTCAATCTATATTCACTACATTGGTATATAAATCTGTTCTGTCATTACTCTCCAGTTACGCTTTTAAATAAAGCTTACATAAAGTTCTGCCACTTTATAGTTTCAGCAGATCAATAAGTTCAAGAAAACAGCAGCCACATCTTTCTGGTAGCAATTACTAAGATTACATTAGTGGTATTTAGTGCATTTAGGCCATTAGAACAGCAATGCTTATATTTTGTATAGGTGGGGCTGGTAATACCAGCTTTTAGTAAGATTGCTTAACAGTTCCTATTTTAAGATCTTGTTTTAAATTTTTAGATGCTCATCACTTTGAAAACTTTTTGTAGTCTAGACTGGAATTTTCCACCCTAGGCATTCTGCAGAAACACCATAATGATTTGAGTTCCTCAGAAAGTGAGGTATACTCTTTTGTCCATGTTTAAAAAATGAACTCAACATCTCCCAGCTTGATGTCCTTGTCTGGGAAATGTCTTAATGTGTCCAAAATTTTGAACAAAGACTTGAAATTTCATAAGGAAAGGGCATGATGACTTCTGCTTCAGTTCAGCAGAACTCCAATTCAGGTTCAGTGAAAGTTGCTCAAGGAAGACGTCTCCTGCAACAGAAAGGCCAGACGTAGGAATTTAAGAGCACTTTCCTGATGTCTCCATGGGTCTCAGAGAGCCATTGCTTTATTCACATACAGAGAAGACAAGAGGAAAGATGAGAGTACAGTGAAATGGGATTAGAATCCATTTTCCAAAGAGGAAAATAGTAATTTATGGGCAGCACATAGACTGGGGCTAGCCCTGGGAAAAAAGGCTGAAAAAGACCAAGAATGCAAAAAGCAGGAAGAACAAGAAGAGCTCTATCTGACAAGGCACTGGTGTGCAAAGGAGGCACTGTGAGTCACTGGAGCAAAAAAACCGTGGTACCAGTGAAGGCACCAGAGACCCTGGGGCTGCAGCAGGTTCCCCAGGGGAAATTAACTGAGGAGTCAGCAAAGACAGAAAAAATGTTGAAAAGCACAAATGAGCAAGGAGTGAGATGGATAAAATGTCAGCCATAAGAAAAGGGCTGGGATTTAGGGCTCATATTTGAAAAGAAACAAATGACCCAATCATCACAGCAGGGTTTGAATTAATAAAGAATGGGGGCACACGGTTGACAGTGGGGGATAAAAAATATTCTCCAGCATCTGCTTTTACAGGCCCAATCCTGCCTATGGCCTGGCTGATGTAGGAAGCCCACAGAATCAGATGTCAGAACAAAGCACCACAGTACATTTCCAGCAGTCAGCTTTGCATGCTTATAAATGTTCCTTGAATAAAACTTATGTAAGTGTGCATGCCCATAAGCCGGCAAATGCACACCCGAGAATACTTTTCTCTCTCCTTCAGAGTGACTAAAAGAAAACCCAGCATTTTTAAGCTTTCTGATTGAAAGGTGAGGTTTTGTTTCCCCAACAGCCTTGAAACTCCACTTTAAGCATCAGTAACCAAAAACATACCCTATTGATCTCTGAAGAAGCTTTCCATCCATGTTGATTCAAGAACCATTCCCAGTCCATTAAATTAGTGCCACTCACTTTTCAGAACACAAAGATGGAAAACATCTGAGATTACTCTCCTCTGCAGCCTCTTTTGATGTATGCTCAAGAGCACAATGGAGACAGAAATAAATCAATTTATGTCCCAGTGTTAACAGGCTATATAGATCCTAACTTTGCAGCAGCTGAGTAAATACTGATGATAAATAATGTTACTACTAGCTTTGATAATGGGTTTAAAACATTTCCAGTTTCAAAGCTGTTCCATTATTGAGAGAAATATGACAAAGGGAAGTAAAAAATTGTTTTAAATTTGTATCTTATTATAATTTTCCCATCTTAATCTTTTCTCTGACACAACAAACTAAAAGTCAGGTTTTTTCTAGGAGGATTAATCAGTATTATTCCTTATTCATCATAGATTACACTATCAGACCTCAGTGTTACAGTGTATAAGACTGACAATTTAAAAGAAATCAGAGGTTCCTTTTATAGTGTCTCACAGATCATCTGTACTGCATCAGTTCTGCAAATAAATCCATTTGCCAGAAGATCTGGCTAGGGATCTGCATTCTACTAGCTTCTGTAGAACAGAAAGAAAAAGAACACCTTAAGGGTTTTTCTGCCAGCATTTTGCTTCTCATTGCTTAGCTGTGATCACCTTTCATATCTGGTATTTTATCTTCAGTTGTTGCTTTATATATTTTTTTATTCCAGGGCCAGAAGGGTAAGGTAAGCCTCTGAATGTGTTCTGGAGCTTATGAGGTTTAACCATCTCAGTTCTGTTTAGAAGTACACTTGTATTAAGCAGCAGCAGTATTTACATTAAATAACAGAATAAAACACTGAGGCTTAGATTTCTTCTGTTACTTTCACTGCTTAATTAAGGGTGTAAAAAATTAGTATTACCAAATTTAGAACATTACCTACATTATTTGTCAATAATTAAAAGCCAACACATAGAATTAGTTCCCTAAAAATCGCATACCCTGTGGAATTCTAGAATCAATGAATGGATAGGTGTGGAACAAGTAAAGAATTATTAACAATTCTTAGGAAAACAGAAGATTCACTAGGGTTAGCAACCTGTATTTTTTGAAGTTGTAACATGGTTCCTGAGATGAGGAGGAAAAAAAAAAATTAAAAAGTTACTTCCAGTTAATTGTGCAATAACGACTGGCACCAAACTACACTACAGAAGCAGAGGATTTCCTCAGAAGGAAGTTATTAGATAACTACCAGTTTTGGATAGTTGAAAAAGTACTATTAAATTATTAAATTAGGGTTTTTTAGTTCCCAAGTTGGGTCTGTATGGTTTTTGCCCTTTACTGTAATTGGAAAATGCAAACCTCCCTGTCCTTGTCTCAATTAATGAGTCTTTAGGTGGATTTTCTCCTCCTTGTCCCACAGCAGGGGTAGAAAGTGAGAAAGCAGAGGCCTGGTTGGTACCATCTGGGCCTAAAGAGTGACAAGCATTAACAAATATTTCAACCTTTGACCCTGAAATGATCTTAATGGATCTGTTAAACCAAATCTAGATCTTGAAATTCTCCTTTGACTTGTACTTTATTCATTCTTCTCCAATTAGCAGTGCAGTCATCGTACTGATGAAAAGCAGGTTCTTTCTGCATATGAAAACCATCTGGTCTTGCCAGCACATCACTGTTCCTACCCCAGATGGAAGATTCTTGATAAGTCTAAGAGGTGTGGTTATTCAATTGTTCTATGGTTAAGACACATATTTCAGTTAGTGACTGATGGTTAAGATTCAGTGTTTCTGGTATTTACAGTTTCATTTGTCAAGACATTCTATGTCATCTTTGAATCACTGCAGTGTTAAGATGCAGCAAATCTGTTGTGCTGATTAAACATTGTAAAAAACAGTCCATAAGGTTTTATCAACTTGAAAAGTCAAACATTTAATCAGTATTAAAGCACAAGTCCCAGTGCAGTGACAGGCATTTGTTTGTCTGTAACAAAGAATAAGACCAGAATTCTTTGGGTGTCCTGAGAAGAGAGTTGTGATGAAGCCTAGCAAACATTTGTGTGAGTAACAGTTAAGAAGATAGGGTGCAGCAGATCTAAATAGGGTCTAGAGTTATTAAAACTCAAACTATTTCCATACTTTCACACTGCCAGGGTATTTAGTTGTTATGAGAACTGCTGAAGGTAAGAAGGAAATGGCTGTTTTTCCAGTCTTCTGCATGTCCCCCCTTAACAGTCAACCTGAGTTGCCATTTCCCCTTGTCTGAGAGGCTGGGAGAGACAGCTGAGTCCCTGCTCAGGGCTATGGCACACAGGCATGGATGAGGAAAGATTTTGTAAATCAGTTAAACATTCATCGGAAAAGAAAGAAGAAAACACAAAATTACAGAAATGTAGTACATTGACATATAATTTGCAGGTTACTAAAACAGCAGAGGTACTCATGGTACAGCAGAGGTGAACAGCATTGCTGTTTACCACTGCATGACACTGGTAAGACGAGACTCAGACATGTTTATAAAGTTCTGGTGGGAACAGAACCCCACCAGCCCTGGGTAAGAGCTGCCTTACACATGAATGCAGCTTTTGGAGGAATTTCTCATTCTGGTAATGGAGGGGGGTTTGATCAACCTGTTTTATCTTCTCTTTTCTCCACTTCTAAAATTACCATCACTTCATCTAAGGAGTTATTCATAACTTGAAGCTACATATACCTCCCATCAATTTCATTTTTGTAGAGTTACAAACAGAAAGTAACCTTGGGTGACTAATTAGGGCTCTTAACCCATGCAATCTTCTCTCAGAGAGACCTCCTGAGCTGTAATGGGTTTTAGTGAGGGCTTCCTGGACATAGCTGAGGATAAAAGCAAGTCATATGAAAAACAGGAAAGGTCTCGGGTTCCCTCATATGGATTTGCTGAGGCATGAGAGGGGTGCTAAGGGGGTTGAGCTCTCTACCACTCCTCCCATCTACTACCCAGTGTGTGTCACAACATCAGGTGACACAGCAGTGTGGCTCATTTATTCAGACTCAAACTGCATTGTCCCTGGAGGCCACGGGGACTGTAACTACTTGATTTTTCAAATGATTTTTTTTAAAATATAAAAGCCCCAACAATTTTATTGTAATATTAGCAGTGTATTCTACTTTAGTAGAATAACTATATCTTGCCAAAAATTCACATGTAGTTTACATGTAAACCTATAACTACACAGATACTAATTTATTCACACACTACATGTAGAGAATATTGGCACTCAAACATATTTAAATTCAGCCCCCCAAACAAGAGATTATAGTTAAAGTTACCAATGTAATCTTAGTTCAGGCTTCTTGTGCTGTTCTTTATTACCCAATCTGAGTAATTGCTGATTTCACAGTAGGAAGTACTTCAGTCAGCTCATCACTATTCACCCTTTCTTTTAGTTCTACCATTGGGTCTGTGTGCTACATAATGTACGCTATCCAAATACCAGTTTGGCTACAGAATTGGGCAGTTTCTCCTAGCATACCACAGGGAACCTACTCCCCTGTGAGGAGTTTAAATATGACAAAAATCACATTTCTAAGCTTATTCTCAAAACACACAAAAAACAAACCCAGCAACGAATGCTGCCACTTTGAGTAGTTGAAGATTATGTTATACAGAACACCTTGAATTTTAAACCTAGAACTAATTTTAAAAATGCAAGTTATAAAAGTTATAAACAGATATAAGCTACAGGCATTAATCTCTATCTGAAATACACACATATACAAATTACACAGATTTACATCAGTGACTTTGTTTTGAAAACTCTAGAGACATCCATATAATTTACATTATGAAACCCACAGATTACTCCTTAGTAGAAGCTCAGAGGCTTAAATCAACCAACATTAAAGTTATTTTTAGAAGTCCCTAATATTTATTAAATCTCTCAGTGGGAAAAGGTATATGTTTATGATGGCTCCTATCAGTCTGTGCCCTAATTGTGCTGCTAATGGACAAGGAAGAGTGTCAGTCAGCTGAAACAAGTTTTCTTTCTACTAGTTGTTGATAGCAGATTATTCTCATTTAACTAATCCTGTGATGCATTTTTTTGCCACTACACTTAGCTGCTGAACTAGATACCCTCTGGGCCTGGTGTCCATCTTTTACTTGTTCCTTCCAAATCATCCCTAACTGTTTCCTTGGGCTGTCGATTGCAACAGGGTTCGTCCCCCTCTTCTGCCAAAGAGTTTTTTCCAGAGGACTTGAAGACTGTCAGCATATGAGTTTTCATACATTCTGATATATTATTTCTGGCATAGGGGCCATGTGAAGCCAGTGCTTCAGGGGAAATCACCAGGGAAACTGCAAGGACAGAACACTGAATTTAAATTCCTTCTCTAGTCCTTTGGCTTCTGAAAGGAGTTTCTGTGATTTAAGTGATTCTTGTTAATCCTGTCCCAAGTGCTCTCCCCTTGAATGCTTTTATCTGTAAAAATATAGGCTTCTCCTCAGAGCTACTCACTTGACACACACTCTTGAGACATGTTGGTATTCACACATACTCACATACACCATGGGAATTCCTTGCAATGATCAGTCCTTTGAGCTGATATTATAAAGACATGACCTACCCATTTGGACAGATTCACTGATCTCCTCCAAGAAAAAAGTCCAACACATGATAACCTTAAAATAATATTTCCTATATCGAGTTGCCTCTCAAGTCCAAAAGGCAATGATAGAAGTTGTTTCAATCTCTTGAAGGAAGCAGTTTCAATGGCAGTTTAGAAGACACTCGGCAGCTCTTGAGGAATTGGATTCAAAACTGCTATTCTGCCAATGGTAACAGATACTCTGATTCTACTATAAAGTTGAAGTCTTTAAAAATTCACTTAGGATATTGATAGCAAAGCTACTTTAATGCTAAAATGTTCTGAGAGTCATAATAATAACAACCTCCAGTGAATGGCTGTTCTCCCTCTTTCCTTCAAGAAATAGTCCAAAGGAACAGAGCCCTCCACAACTTATGGGCTCAATTTCTCCAAATCCAGTGGTTCCAGACATGAAATAGGTGGATCTGACTAAAAAGCAGAGATACTAGGACAACGACAGAGCTCCATTTTTGCCAGAAGTCCACTCTAGGTGAAATATAGACAAGAGACCACTGGTCTTTCCATACAAAGGTGAAACACACTTTTAAAATGAAAACACAAGTATCACTCAGTCATCTCCTGAAGAAGTGCCCCAGCAAAATGCAGTGCCTGTGTCCTATTGCAGTGTGCTGATGGAGAGGAGGGGAAAAGTCTCTCTGCCCTGTGGGTTTGGACTTGCAGATGCAAAGCAGCTTCTTGCTGAGCTCAGCTGCTGCAACAGCAGAAAGTTGTTCTAAACACAGCATGATCTCATAAATGTAGTGTTTCTTTCTCCTAAATGCATTACTTGTTGCTCTTCCATTTGTCCCTTTTATCATCCTTTTGGACACTGACCTCCCCTCCAGAACCCACAATCTCATGTGATCTCTCTCACTTGGGTAGAGTGACTATAAAATATTACTCCACGAGAACAGCAGGATTTATCAGCCCTTATTGCTAGGCACCAGAGTAAAAGGAAGGGCAGATGAAAGTTTTTGTCAGGCTTTTAAAGCAAGAAGACAGCAAGATTCAAAACTGAGAAGTCACAGTAAAACTCTAATTAACCAGAGCATACCATGATTTTCTAAGGAAGGCCTTGGCACTGGGACTATAGCTGTGAAAGCTATTACAGGTGACACTTCGTTCTTGCCTCTTCCATGATGCTCCAATAGCCTGCACTATCAGGGCATTTCCCTTGCCAAAACCAACATCAAGCTCAGTAAACCAATTTTCAGCCTTTCTTTCCACAAAGACACGGACATAGAATGTAGGTTTCTGCAGGTAACTAGGTCTGAACACATTGTTTTTGAAACATGTTTACTTGTCATGGAAGCTAAATAACCAGGAAAAGCTGTGCCTTGCCCACCTACACTACCTCTCTATCTGTCCCAGCATATTTATCCCTATTATTATTTTTTTCCCATCATTTCCAAACAAGCACTGCCAAGTGCATGATTCTGTAAAAGTCCTCCCTGTTCTATATTTGTCTGTATTGAAGAGTCATTGTCTTCTATTGATTTTAACTGATCTAAGTCTGTAAATAACTGGCAGTTGTGTTTGTCATTATTTACAGTTTCAGCGATTTATAGCATCATCCATCTGTTTTGTTGGGTATTTTTCCTTCTTACTTTCTTTCCTATTTTCTTTGACTTCCTCAAGCCAATATTTTCTTATTCTATGAACCCGCAGAAATCTGCTAAAAAACCAAGCTAAAGTTAAAATAGGAATCATCAAAACTGCAGCCTTTGAAGTGTTCTTTATGCACTATCTACTTGTACAGAAACTGCAGAAAACCCACATAGAGGATTTGTTATTAAGTTGATTCCAGTAACAAAACACATACATTGTTCTCTTGTTCAAGAGAAAATCATCATAATGTGAAATGAGAAACCCAATAGTTTGTCTCAAGTACATATTTAACCTTGACTCTTACCTCGTGCTGGTTTTCAAGGAAGTACTCTGTGAAAAGTAGTGGCATTCATCAGCATTTTTTTCCTCCTGCAAAATATTTCCAACAAAATAGGACTTTGAAATTTTAGCAGCTTTTGAAAGAAAAGATATAACTTTTATTTACAGCCACTCAAATGTAAAAAAAACCAAACAAACCTACTTTTACACAGATTTTTATAGCAGTGTGAAAGGACCAGAAACTCATTAGCAGTGTTGCAAAGGATCTTTGTTGTCTTAATCTTCTTTACAAGAAGCTCCCCAAATAATATCAAGAGGTTTTAAAGGAAAACAAGCTAAAAAAAAAACCAACCAACCAAAGAAACAACCAAAAAAACCCATATTCCTTAAAGGGAAAGCTCCAATAATTACTTCATCATCAGGAAAAGAAACTTTGAGCAATCACAAAATGACAAACACCTGTCTCATATTCCCTCCAAATTTTGTTTCAGCCAGCTCCAGCAATCACTGGGATCTCAACAAGCCTTACTGTGGCTCCAGGACACCTCTCTAGGGGAGGAGGGTTGGTCTCCTCCTCACCACACCTGGGACTCTGGATCCATCCTTCCCCTGCACCACCTGCCAGGTAGCTCCCAGGCTAGTCCTGGACCTCTAACACCTGCTCTCCAATGCACCCCAGCCTCCCCTTAAAGTAGAATCAGAAAATTGCAGCTTCAGAAGAAAAAAATCCTGTCTCTCCAAGAGGGGGCAATCATTTCATTAAATGGAAACTGAAAAGTCTTAAAATTTACATTCCCTCCTCATTACCAATAAATATGATTAATGAATGTGAATTATTTTCCTTTTATCTCAGTAGACCTGTTCAGTCTCTTTTACATAAAATTTGACTATGTTAGAATGCCTCAAAAGGGAAAATAATACAATTTTGCCATTTTAGAAATATTATAGCATTTCAGACCAAGCAAGGAACAAAATCATGTACAAATCTGCTGTTTTAAGTAGCTCAAAAAGGAGTGGGAAGGAAGAGTGGGAAAACAAAACATTAACTTATAAAAATATTCCATAGAAACTTCACTAAGAAATTAATTTCTACAGACAGAATTTTCACCTGAATGACTCACAGGAGGAGATTTAGGCTATACCAGGACGTCTGGCTGTGCTGGATGATTGCCCCATGTATTGATTACTTAAACGACAAAACCCTGGCCCATGCTTTCTCTGGAGATTTCCTTGTCCCTAAGGCTTCTTTGCCTGAACCACACACAGAAATGCTTTGATACTGGGGTTGTTGCTAATAAGGCCCATGTCCTTCACCTCCTGCTTAGACCAGGCTGGCACTGTAGATCAGCTTTGCTTCTCTCTGCAAAGACTAACACCTGAGCAGTGACAGAGCACTGAGCATAGCCCTGACCTATTTCCCAGGGCAGCTAAGCTGGTTTGCAAATCATGTAAAAACCAGGTGGAAAGACACAGCACAGGTGGGCTTTAGAACAAGGACTTTCATGTTCAGTAACAGAAAACACTAAAAATGGTTTACATTGCCTTGCTGAAACAATGCAGGTTTGGAGACTGAAGGAAGGAATTTTCTTTAGTAGAATAAATTCTTTGTGATTACAGAAAGCAGAGTTCCAGTAAATAAACCAACACCTCTCAGTAGATTAACAAAAATGGAAAACAAAACACACCAAAAAACCATGCCTCAGAAATTACTTCCTCCTCATTATATGCAAAGCAGGTTAATCTCTCCCACATATTGTATAAAAGGCATAAATTTTACCAAGTTTTCTTCAACAGTGTTGAAAAACTTTCTGGGAATGAAATAAATCAGTCTCATCAGTACCAATTAATTCAGCCATTACTGGGAATGGGAAGAGAAGGATGTCCTAGATGCAGGCAAAGCACTCAGTGGGTGCAGGGATGGCCACGTGGGCTGGAGCAGCACAGGGCAGCTGCAGAGCTCAGAGCCTGGCAAATAACTCTGGATCTCCCGAACTGGCTCTGTGCTTCCACCCCTTGCTGGGGGGTCTCCCTGTGCCTGGATGAATGGGGGAACATGGCTCAGAGATTGCTCTGCAGCAGCTGCACTAGGTCTGGAAACAAGAGTCTTATCTATTATTCAGATAATAAACAGACTGCTAAAAACTAGATCAGAAGGAGTGGTCCGTCAGCACTTTGAAATGAATTTTCACTGTTGTGCTATAACAAAAAAGTTATTTTTGGAAACCAGAATCTTACTCCATACCTGAAATGTATTTTCACTGCTGCGCTGTAACAAAAAAGTTATTTTTGGAAGCCAGAATTTTACTGTTTACCTTAACATCTTGATTATAAGAACCACAAAACACAATATTATTATGTTTGTAGAGACCCCAAATTGTCTTCTGTTTAAAAAGAAAAGTATTTTTAATACATGTTTTTATAATAGATAAATAAAACCAAAATGGCAGTAAACAGATAAATTATAAATGGGACTTAATCATTAACATTCACTCATCTAAATGAATTTGTACCCCAAGAACATTACCATTACTTGGTGTTCAACATTTGTACATGACTGGTTTTTATTTATTTTTGTACTTGTGCTTACAGACTCCAGATGAGTTGTGGGGTTTTTACTGCCCCAGGGAACAAATGAAGACACAGAAAAAGACAATCTCTCTCTCTCAGGGAGGTTACAGTCTTAGAAAATACATCAAGTGCAGAATAGCAGTGCCCAGTTCACTCTCGTGCATTTCCAGCTTATGAAGAGCAGATAAAATTTTAGCTGAAAAACGGGTTCAAGAAGCATTAATTATCCATTATGGGGTGCATTTCTGCAAGACAACTGTCCGCGGAAACTGGTAACAACCAGGGGAAACAATTATTACAACCACAAAGACTCTGCAAATCTACCGCACATCCTGTGTACAGGTCCTGTTGCAGATGAGGGGAGGGACTCAGCTGGCTAGAAGGACAGATTAAAGTATGGATGATGCTGTAAAGGTTAAACAGAGATAGAGTTTCTCATGGAAGACATGGTTACTGATGTAATTTGAAATACATCAATAATTATCTTGCAGACATTTGGAGAAAGTAAATAACTCATATGACTATTTTCCTGAAATGGTCTTTCTCAGACCAAGTAAATGTGTATCATTTTATAAAGGTTATACCCTATCAGTACTTGTATCTGTTACATATTATTAAATTCAAGGCTTCTGAATAAAATATGAGCATAGTTTACACATTATTGTGTTTATGTTTAAATTTGATTCTGCTGGTATCCTATTAAACGCTACTTGAAATTATCATAATCAAGAATCAACATCAAGGGTTTTACTTTCACAATATTTCAAGGTAGCTTTGCCAAAATTTTTAGTAACCTAAATTTTTATACAGTAACCTTGAAATTGTAAATGTATCATAAGGGCAGCATTATCAGAGACATAAATGGGTTCAAAAAGGGGATAATACTGAAAAAAAGTCTAATTGGATCTCTCGATACTTGTCCATTCAAACTCTGAAAGTCTAAAAACTCAAAAAGCTGATGCTAGTATCTAAACTCAGAATGCTACCCAAGAGAATAATACTCTTCTCCAGTGCTTCTATTTGCACAGACATTTTGCGAATATAAACCAGTTTTCCACCTCTATGTTTTAGGCATTACTTTTTAAACAACACAAAATGGGAAGTAAAAATAGCCCTGGCTCCATTATGCAGCAAACGTAGGCAGGCCTTTAACTTCAGCAGAACTCCATAAGAGAAGCTGTTCACCCGTGTCCCTACAAATCCCTTTTTGCACAATCAGGCCTAAATTAGTAAAGACATATGATGCATTAAGCCATGCACATTACACTGTTCAGGCTTGAAAGTGCCTAATGTTGAGTAAAGTTTCCCACCAGCTGTTTTTGTGTTATTTGGTCTGTGCTCTCATTTGAACTCTTACATAACGTGTTGAAATGAAAAATTGGAACATATAGGTATAGCTGCTTGTTTTCTAAAGAAAAAGCAGTGTGTCATTTGATTTAATAGAGACAGAGTAAAACAGATCTTTGATTCAATTTGAACAATAAAGAGGCGTATGGTAAATGGCATTGTAACTCCATCATTTGCAGGAAGTATCCTTACACTGCGAAGACAGGTCTTCAGCATGTCAGTGTTATAATTAATCTTTTCTCTAAACCAACATTTTTTAGTCTGAATTATTACAGTCTGAAGCCATTATGTACACTAATTTACTGCTGCATATGCAAGGGAGGGCAGAGAGATGATAACCAATATGTTGCATATCATTTTTGCTTCCAAAGATTTCCTGTTAATGCTACAAAATGTGTGTGATATTGAAACAGATAAATTAAATGAGTGTACATGCATGCACACACAGGATTTATTGCAACAGCACTAATATTTTGCCCATTGCATCCTTGTACACACACAGAAAAGTGGTGTCCTCTGGGATGGAGAAGGGAAGCATAACAATTAGGGCACATGAAAAGTGCCCTATTCATTAGGTTCTCACTGCGTAATTAAAGGGCTACAGTACCACCAGCTGGTTTTGAAAAGCTTTGCTGGTCTTTGGGAAAAAGGCTGAATGTGTTCTCCAAGGAGAAAACTTGGGGATAATATGGCATCAGTAAGCCCGTTAATCTTTTGGTAAATAGTTAAGTCTTGCCTCTCTGTGAACCCTTTTATGTGGGTTCCTTCTCAGCACATTGGATTCTGTAGATTCCCCTTTTTTCTCTGCAGTGGGAAATAAGCATCAGTATTTAACCTCCATGTTGCAAAATTTGCTAGTGGCACAACCTTATACAGCAGCAGATTTTCACATCAGAAAGTGCTAGCTACACAACTCCCCCACAACATAAACTGCAACTCCTACAGTGGTCCAGCCATGAAAGATGAAAACACAGTCTCCACTTGGCATTACTTCAGTCTTGTCAGGAAGACACAGAGGTTTTCAGCCTCTGTGAGAGCCTGCAATGAGACTTTCACCACCATCTACTTTCATTATTCTAATCTCCATGGGAGACAGATTACATGCAGGATGAAAACAAAATCTATAAATCTATTTTTAATAAGAGGTAACTCCAATGACTAGAACTAGGATCTTTAGTCAGTAGAAAGGCCCAAGGGGATGGAGATGGCATGGTAAATTAATCTTACCATGTGGCAAGTGAAAAAATAACTTCTTTGGGGGTTTTTTTGTTTTTTTTTTAATGCTGCCTAATCTTAGGATTTCTGTGTTTTGCCTAGAGGTGAATGTGGGTTAGTTTCAGAGTCTAGTCTTGTAGTGCATATACAGAACACAGGCTTTTGGGACAGGGAGAGGCAAAGTAGTCATCCAGAAGTTACAGTGGAGCTTAATTTAAGCACAAAACAAGCTAGTTGGACCCTTGGAGCTCGGTATCACTCTGGCAGCATATCTGGGAAAGATTAACTCTCTATCTACTCCCACTCACCTCAGTGTAGCTTTTAAAGTGAAACAATGCCTGTAGTTTCATTTGACTCCCTCCTTCTTGGATAAGGAGGCCAAATGACCTGTGTGGTCCATATTTGCGTGTAGCAATACCAATACGCAGCATAGCTAAAAGTAGCACCGGTGTAAAGCACTCATTTAGACTCAATGAGAAACATTATACAAGTGGAGATTATCTGTAACCTCGTTCCCAAGGAGTTGTATTTTGTTTCAAATCTTTGAGCACTGGTGGGGGTGAGAACACTCAGAATCAGGAAGAGACAGATGAAAATTTTTTTTAAAATAAAGAGGTCAGAAATTCTTCAACATCAGTTCCTATGTACTCAACACCCTCTTTTCTATTTTTAAGCAGCAGCCAGGCAGGCACTTTACTGGTAACACGTCCACACAGGTTTCCTTGGCATCCCTCAAATCCTGCCAGCACTATTATATTTGAATGCTGCACTTTTTCCTTCAATGGACAAAACTACTCTGTTTCCACTCCTTGTAAAATTACACCTTCAGAAGACACATTTGTTTACTGACAGACATGTCTTCTTCTTTTTTCCTGCACTGGGATTGGAAGCCTTCACCTCAGGAGAGTATTTGTGATTTTCCCACTTACACAGGTGAAAAGCAGTCCCACAGAAGAACAACTTTATGCAAGGGAACACTGGTTTAAAAATACAAAATCCCAGGAAAGAGGAATGTGAAGAAGTACTTCAGCACCTTAGTTTAAATTCAGCCCTGTAAAAGCTCACATGAAATATTCATACTTTAATGTCCACAAAGTAGTTTAATCTGATCTGCAGAATCACAACTCTGGCAGTATAATATATCCCATGGCCATACAAAATGCTGAAGTGAGCAGAATATCTCCATATTCCTCTGCCAGAAAAATTCTGACCTGCAGGCTGTGGTGCAAAGCACTCCCTAAACACCCTGTATAACTATTTAATGTATATGCCCTCTGGAAATGCTAAAGGCTTTTCTCCTTAGGCATCTCTCTTTGATCCTAGCAACAGACACTGTTTCTTTGTTCAGTGACCTTATGAACAGAAACTCTGAGGTCCACAGAAACTGCTAGCAGCATCTCAGTCTGTAGTGAAGGCCAACGATTCTCTTGAGTTCATCCTAAACATAATTATGTGGAGAAATTCAACTACAGAACTTTTGAGTTCCTCAAACACTTTTCTGTCATCACTCCATTGAACCCACGCTATTTATTTGCTTTTCAAAGCAACTCTAATTGATTTATCTGTTGCTCAGAATAACACCATGATAAATAAATTATCACTTAAACACGATGGATTACTAACCTTTCCTTTTCTAATTATATTTATGACATAATACTAAGTCTTGCTTTGTTTAAAAGCTTACATATGTTTTCCTCATGCCTGTAATCTAATCTAAGGTGCAAAGCCTGGATTTGTGCCAGTAAACCCCTTTGTTAATATACTGCTTCACTAGCAGAGTCCATCTGGAGTTTCTGTTCTGCTTGATGTCACATGGCAGATCCTACCTGCACGGAAGATGAAAGGGCATTCAAGGCACGTATTTAGGGATGACAGTTTTCTTTGTGATGAACCACAGAGTCACAGCTTGTTAAGTAAGACTGTGACAGTGATAAAAGACAAAGCCATCATTTTATAGTGGAATATGGCCTATCTGTACATGACAAGCCATACTATCTCTGCTCACACATGCTGACATATCATAATGCATTCTCCCAAGTGCCGGACAGAAATAGTCCCTGAAGACAGCACCACTAGAGAGTAATAGCATACTGCTTATCTGGGAGCAAGTGAATGGAAAAAACCTGAAGTGTACAATGTGTCCCTATTAACATCACAGATAAAGGGAGCTTTCAGCTTAAAGTATTTTCTATTTTCAATTTTCACTAGAGCTTCAAAATGTTTAGAATTAAATAATAAGTACAATTAAATTCCCTTAATTGTAAATTATATTGACTCTTTAAATTATTATTTCTTTTTAGTGCTGAGAGTAAATTTGCAAAAATATGTTGGGAACTCTCTTTTTTGGAGGGCCTTTTATCCATACTGTACTTGCTGTGTACCCATACTGTACTTGTGGCCTTGCACTGCACTTAACATTCTTCACACTTGACCTCTTCCCAGACTGACAAACATCACTACCTGGTGCTCAGGCTCCCAAGCTTCCCTGCAGGGTGCAAGCCCATGGGGGTGTGGGTTATGGCATGGTGTTTGCTGCCAGGCACTTCCCAGAGAGGGTGGCATTACGGGGATGGGATGGGGACACTGCAGAGGTAGCAGTAGGGATACTGAGCCTTGCTGGAAGGAATGGAAAGTCCTGGTGGCTTCCTGGGAAGGGGAGATGTGGGAAGAGCCATCAAGAAGGAAAAGATTTAGCTGAAAGAAGAGGGAAATATATAAAAGAACTACAAAACATCAGAGGAACATAAGGAAAGAGAGGATCTCTTTTGTCTCTAGAGGTATTCCTTTGTTAAGTCAGGCCCCTCGCTTGGTTTTTGGCCAAGACTTTTGATATTGGACACAAAAAAACTTTAATCATACACTGACCCTGTTATTGGTAAAAATTGCAACTGACCTGAATATAGGCAGAAATTAACCCCTTGCTGTAGTTATTGATGTGAAAACCTCTGTCTTCCTGTACTCCAACAAAGCCATAGTATTTCCCCTGCAAGTGCAGGACACAAAGGCAGTAAAACAGTGTGATATAAAAAACTAAAAGATATATTTCCAGATATTTTCTGCAAAATTAGTCTTTATGATGCAATGGAAGTGTTGCTAATCAACAAGAGGCTATTAATGGGGTTAACATAGGTGTTCAGGCTAAGTACCCATCACATGGGCTAACCTGAGAAGCATGCCTACTGCTCTTGTACATTTGAGACGCATTGGCTGGGACTTGTAAGTCTTCAGAAGTGACAGTGAAAACCTGTCTGCCACTCTCCTCTCGAGTTGCATGGTGCACACAGCTCCCTTTCCTACTGCACATGCAATCCACCCTCTCACTGAGCCTTCCCACCTTGCACTGGCAAAATCCTGTCCTCACATGCAGTGCAACCTACCTGTAAGCAAAAGTCACTGGTTAATCATCTTCAGAATTTTCCTCAGTGACACCAACAAAATGTTGACAAAGGTTAAGTAGCCCGTATCTTAAGACTGCTGCCTGTCACATTGACCAGCACTGCTTTTACTGCTTGCTTGTACCCTCCCCCTCTGTTAACTGATTGTCTCTTTTCTTCATACATAATCATGAAAGTCTTTGGCATAGTCTTAATATATGTAAGCATAGTTAATAACAGAAACATTAACCAGAGTATTCAATAGTAACACTCTTGGTGGTAATTTATATTACTGTTATATAGTAATATCTGATGTCAGCATGTCTGATCTGTGTCACGACTTTCATTATGTAAATTAATTGGTTTATCCCACAGTTTTTGACAAAATCTAATAGACACTTTACCAAATATCACCTCTTCTGTGGTCTAGACTTTAAAACCTAAATTGGCACTCAGGTCTCAGTACTTTAATCTTTTTTATATATTTACAGTACCTTCCTCACTTACCCTACTGAACAATTCCTGAAGCATCTTCCTTCTATTCTCATTTTCATGCCTTCCTTCATGAGGCTTTCAGACATGAAACCCCTCTGTCCCTCCTCAGATTTTGTTTTGCAGGAATCTCTCTCTGCTAAAAGAAATGTCAAAATCATATTCAAAGCCAAAATGTTTCAGATATAACCAAACCCTAAACATTTCTGACACTTCATTTAATATTTGACCATCCATATTTCAGTCAGACAGAACATGCATAGAAGACATCATGGACGAGTTACATAGAGTTGTCATAATAACAGATTAGAAAACTCACAAAATACAGTGCTGTTGCAGCTGGAGTCCCACCATCTGCTACACCTCATCTAATAATAAATGCTCCATCTCAGCTTTATATGAGCTTGGACAGAGTTTTTAATATCAGAACCACACTCAAAACTAATTTGATATCTCCATTCCTGTACAGATACAGCCATAGTTAGTCTGACGTTAGGCGTCCATCCTGTAAAGTCCTAGGTATGTCTTTTCCTGACTATTAAGGTATGCAATTTTTTATCATTTCTAATTTTGCTACGAGATATGGCCATGTTTTTCATAGCTCTTAGTCTTGAAGTTGTGTGATTATGTGGTTTCCAGTTTTCATTTGAAGAAAAATTCTTTTATCTTTAAACAAACAAACAAAAAAGAATGTTTAAAAAAATGTTCAAAAATCTGAATTTAAACACATATAAATATACTTATATATATATATATATACACTCCCTTATTTCTCAGACATTTTAATGATTTTTGGATAACCTGATCTTGACACATTATGACTGGATTTATTCTACAAAAGCACTTTTTGATTTGAAGGACATAGAATTTTTAGATTGTAAACTCATTAACCAAGATAATTTTTAGTCATACATTCTGAGCATAGCCATAAATGAAAGTATCTTCCAAACATTAAATTCTCAAAAATATGAGGTTTTGGTAATTCATTTTCAAATGTTAAAACTTACCAGATTTTTTTTTCTAGTCAAACCATTCTATGACTTTGAAATTAGAATGGAAAAGTTTTTTTTCTGAAGACAATCACCACTTTATGTGAAAAAAAAATATTTTTTAGAGATTCATAAAGTATAGCTAACTTATGCCTGGATTTTTAAAGCTTTCTGCACACTGTGGTTCCAGTATGGATTACAAGTGCCAAAATGTCACAAAAAGGATGGGTCCTCAGTATTTTTGGCTTAGCGAGAGACAGAATGAGCTGAAAATTTTGTAAGAAAAAAGCCATAGTGAGAAACCCTGTTTAGCTTCTAGATCAAAAAGGCTGATTAAGCACAAAAAGTTTGGGGACATTTTTCACTAAATCTGATGAATTTTGCTGACTAGTTTTGTGAATTGATTGAATTTTGTCTTGTAGTATTTGAATATTTTGTGTGGGCTTCATGTATATTTAGAATGGGGTAGCCTGAAGCCAAGATTTGCCCTCAGTGACTTTCGCAGTTTTGCCCTCAGAGACCTTTACAGTTTGGCAAGAGTACACCGTCAGAAAATCTGGCTGTTTTACAGGTGAGCACTCCCATTGCCATCATTGTTAGCTATACATTCGCTTACCTTGTCAAGAAGTACCTCAAGTTACACAAGAGGGTGACAAAACTTGGAGAAGCTTCCCATGTAGGGCAGGTTCTTTCTGTGGCTCTTGGTGAGGCAAAGGCTTCTACAATGCCCAGGTTTCCCTCTGCCTGACACAGTGTAGGATCTGGGGGTCTGAATTGGCCACACCTTCTATGGCAGGTATGGAGAAGTTGTCTCTAGTATCAGAACACTTTGTTTAAAAGGGATATAGGATGGAAAACAGACACATACTAGAAGCTGTGGAGGACTTGGCTTAGATGCTCACATCAGTTTAATATTTCCCACTTTCCTGTTATTTTTACGTACAAGGTGTCAGGTTCACTGCTGACCTGGAGCAGAAGCAATGCTGAACCTCAGGAAGACTGAGGCTGCATGCCTCAGGAACAAGCACTGGAGTGAATTTAAGATGACTGTGGTCATTCTTCTACCTTCATCCTGACCAGATTGGTTTTCTATTCAAAGTGTTTCTCAATACTCCAAAATGCACATGAAGGCTTTTTTAATATAGCAATACTGACCAGAGTTTGTGCATTTGCAGCATTCAGGTTACTCATGTAGGAGCTCCATGCACAGTGAGTTTGAGATAACCTCCTCAGTGTCAAAAGCTAAGGTGTGAACTTACAGAGACTTTTCAGAACCGGAGTAAATTACTTCACACTTATTGCTAGCTAGCTAAGGGAATCCACACAAGTTAGAATGAATAGCTTATAAGCTTTAAATTCCCACTTCAATTTTTGTTTGTTTTTATGGTACCTTCTCATTTCAAAAGCAGACATTACGCTTCTGAGAGTCTTAGTTCAAAAGGCGTTTAGTCTTTTAAAAAATGTAGTGTAGTGCTCCTGTATTTTGTCCTGCAATCCCTCTCCTCCACAAACTGAATCACATGGTTTTCAGGTAGTTCTGTTACAAAATATGGAATAGAAATAATATATATATTCAGAGGTAATTAGATGAGATACTTCTACATTGATGTATGTTATAGACAACTCAAATATCTGGAAACTTTAGTTTTAGCATATGAATAATGCTGAAGGTCTGATGTAATTTCATGTAGTTTAGGTCTTGCGTCTTGCCTGGGATCTTGTTTGGCTTCCAGTCTTTGATAAGTTCAAAACCAAGGGATTATTGCCTCTTGAAAAGCAAGGGCTTCCAAAGCCAGCCCTCCCTGGCACACTGGAAAGAACACAGCAAGAGAAGCAGTTTCCACCAAATCCTGCAGTCATTCCAGATGCACAAGAATTTTTTAGAGCAATAATTTTGAGCTGCAGAATAATTCAGGTCAGGGTGGACCTCAGGAGGTCTTAAGATAAATCTCTTGTTCAAAACAGGGTCAATCAGGAGATCAGACTAGGTTGCTCAGAGCTTTATCCAGGCTGGTCTTGACAACCTCCAGGGATAAAAACTGCAAAAAATCAACTGCAAAGAAGAAGGCTTGTAGACATATTTTTAAATTTCATTCAAATTTCCCCTTCTTTTAAAGTGCTGAAGGAGGTTGGAGTGCTAGTGCCAACCTACTTGATATGAAATCTACTGAAGCACAGGGGAAGTGAGGATGTTTCCACAGAGGAGATGTCCTGGGCTAGAAAGCACAAGTCATAGTAAACTAGGTAAAACAAGACTGAGAGTTTTCACAGGATCAGCAAGAATATAGGTTCATCTCTTTCCACGAGATCCTAATGAGAAGTGTTCCGAAATTCCAGGCTCTTCACCTGTTTTCTGTAAAAACTAATTTCTATTGACACAGACTTCGGTTAAGGATTAAAGATCAGCAAATCAGATGGAGCTCAGTGAATCTACACAGAAAATAAGAAATAAAACATGGTAAAAAATGTTACCTTGAATTCCTTATAACTCTTTCAGTTGCAATGCTTTCTTAGATTGCTGTGTGTTTGAAGTCCTTCAAATATGACCACATACAACAACATTTTAGGTGTTTAATGAAAGAGTGATCAGCTGGCATTTTTTTAGCAAACATTTTTTGCAAGTTCAGCTTTGGTACTTGATACTGGATTTTCCAAAGTGTTGAGCACCTGCAGCTCCCAGTGGCTTCATTTGCAGGAATTGCAGTTACCCAGGAATTCAGGTCAGATCACACTTGCACTCACATGGTAAGACCACAGGTTTCAGTGGAAAACCATATATTTTGAAGACTAGGTTGTTTTTCACTTTGTTATACCTTCCGATAGGAAGTGTCTAAGTGACCACAGAGATGCTGGAACCATGTCCTTTTAAAATGCCAATGTCCCACATCAGCTCCTGAACTCATCTAGTTAGGGAAGAAGGTTGTTGTGCTATAAAGTACCTTAAAAGCAGCGGTCTGGTGAAGGACTTAACCCCAGCGCCACTGTTATTCCCTTTTGTAATCTGGTAGGAAGGAAAAATAAAATATGATTAGACACTTCCTTCTGCCCCTCTCTGGCTGCTGTCCAGACAGACTGTCTGAGCAGGTGTGATAGAAGCAGTTCTAGGGGTACAGGCACTTACAAGAACAGGGGGAAAGAAAGAGGAAACAAAAGTAATTACAAAAAGTGCAACTTTTTTATTTACAGATGCCTACAAGGTGGCACGACTTTATTCACCTATTGGTATGCAGAGGTACCATCTAAAAATCCAGACTTGTGCTACATGATCTATGGCACTTGGACAAACCAGAGTAACAGAGAGAGATCCATGATTCCGGGACTCTGCAGAGCATAACTGGGGATTAGGAAAATAATTATTCATTGTAAAAGGAGTGTATGTGGCATTAATCGAGATTATAAAAAGTTAACTACGTCTGGGGCTAAAAAATGGTGTTATCCCAAATTCTCATTAATAGCATCCAATTACTCTCTGCGGTTATGTAACAATTCATCTCACTATGTGGCCACTTAATGCTGAAGTCTGTTGCCGCTCAGCATAAATTGCACAGAGCAGAATGTGTAAAGGCACTAATGGCATTTACTTTGCATTTTACAGCACAAGAATAAGCAAAAACATTTTCTGAAAGAAAAATTAATGTTTAGAGGAGGGGTTTATTCCAAGCAAATTTTGTATGTTGTAAAATCAGCTCAGCTTTTGTTTTGGATCAAAACCACATGACTGTCATAGAGTACAAAAGAAAGTAAATATTTTCTGTTTAAAACATAGTAAAAATTAGTACCCTATCACATTAAAAGTACGGTTAATTTTTGAGGAATTTTTTTGCCTTGAATGATATACAAGCCAGAAAATCTTACAGGATCAAAGTGCCTATCATTAGAATATGGGAACTTTAACTGAGAAGTCAGTGTGGGCACTGACCAAACAAAATGTCAGTGAGCCTCTGCTGATAAGAACAATCAGATATTGTAGGCAGAAAGATCTGTGAGTCAGTACATACTGCAAACAACAATCATAGCAGGTCAGGCAATTACCAGCAGCAGAAGAAAACACCGATAAATCCAACAAATAAAATGTGATCCCCTCATAATCCTTAGAATTGAGAGGGAATAGTGGTAGGGTAAAGCTGGAGTTTGCAGGATATTAACCTTACTGAATGGAAGGCTGATGTCTGCTCCTGCATCAAATCCAACAAAGTGTTTGTACAGCAAAATACCTATTTCCTTTGTAGAAAGGAAAACAGAGTGGTAAAGCTACTGTGAGAACTAAGGAAGCAAAATGAATGAGCCAAACCATGGGGGAAGAGTTGCAAACTGAAACAATAAACAGAAGAATTATGAAAAACCAAAGTCCTACACTGAAGCAGCAGGAGAGAAAAAGAATAGGCCAAAATGATTTCTGAGGAGATGGTTTTTCATTTCCTTCATGGTAAATGGCAAGATTTCATTGACCCCTTCTTGAGGAGGATCAGGCTTCTTAAGACAGAAACAAAAATATGGCAGAAAACGGACAGAAAAAGTAGAACATGTAGGGAAAAGTTCAGTATGAAAAATGGGTCAATAAAATAATTTTAAGCTTCCACCATTACCGGCAGAATTTCTATGTGTGTTGGAACACAGATTTCAATTTGCTGCTATCTAGTGAAAAATAACAATTTAACAAGGAGTCACCACAGGGGGTTCTGTCATAAAGAACAAAACACCCAACAACTCACTCTAAAAATAATAACTGTTCTTAATCCACAACATACTACCTGCAGTCTGAAAGTACACGGCTGATCCTCAGTTCCTTTGGAATTATTTGTGAAACACAAACTGTTTTCCAGAGCTTTGTAAATAAAGGTAACACAGAGGAAATAGGAATTAGCTGATACTTACAGGTATTGATCTTAACTTCTCAAATTATCCATGTAAGGAAACTGAAAGCTCCTCCTGTAAATGAGCATATATCACAAGTAACAATAAATAGTCAAACTGAGAGCTATGAAAGCAACCCACTCAGTTTTATTAAAAATACTTGTTTGATAAGCCCTGACTATTAACAGTTTATTGTAATAAAAGGAGTATTCTAAAATCAGAATTAAGCCTTGTGATCAACTGTTCTTCTGCTTTGCCTTACAGAGCTTGAATACGTTAATTTTTTTTCATTAAATATTCAACAGGTGTCTTTCAAAGTGTATATGAGCTTAACAAGTATCCTACAACCCATATCCAACACATGCATGCAAACAACAGCTTCTGTCAAAGTTGATTATCTTCTTGATACAATTACAAAATTAATAGACGAGAATGAAGCAATAGACTTGATATATTTAGATCTATAATATATGTGCATTTAAATACTAGAAAGTCCTTTGAAAAGCACCTCAGGGAGTGTTACATGTAAAACAGAAGTATTTTGCATGAAAGTATTCTGACAGACTGAAGTTATAAGTGAGGGTTCTCAAGACATGTAAATGCTTCATGGTAGTGTAAGAGATTACCCAGGAAGGTACAAGATGGAATTTTTTTATTAAGGAGCGAGAAAAACAACATTATATGGCTAAAAAAAAAATATATATATATATATATTGACCTACCAAGAGAAGATATTTATTAATAAAATAATTACATTTAAATTTAATTAAATTCAAATTTTACAAGTTAATAGTCTCATAACTGTTTAATATATATATATGCCAGAAAAAAAGAGAAAGCTGTGAAGACAGACATTTTTGACCAGACTGAGGAACTATGCAGTAACACTAAATCTTTAGTGCAACACAAGGATAAAATAAACAAGTACATAGTGCTCAATTTTTGTTAAATCTCAATACCAGATGGATTTGCAAAGGCACAAAATGCCCAGAAAAAGATATCTAAACATGACCAAAGGTTCAAAAAGAAACTACCAATGTGTAATGCTAGCTGAAATCTTCAGAAAAAAATTTGAAAATAGAAATTCAGAGTAGAACTTAGAAGAAAATATTTCTAATATGAAATATGCCCAACCTTAAAATTACCTTCTAAAAATCAGGAATATTTCCAAAGAAAAAATAAAATAGGCTTGGTGCTAGCCTAACTTGAGAATCAAGGCTAACCATACATATCAAATATACAAATATTAGTACCTGAAACTAATAATGGACTCTCCCATTTCACACATTGCTTCTGCTGAGTTCTGCAGAGAACAAGTCAAGATGATCTGCAGATGTTCCATCTGGAATGCTGCAGGCTACAGCAAGGGAGCATCTCCTTGGCCAGAGCCCCTGGCACTCCTTGCTCCCACAGGGCAGCACAGCTGCAACCAAAGGTATGAGGCTTTCTTTTCACTTTCCTGAGAGTGCAGCTGGTGGCCTGAATAGTGGTGAGAGCCCTCTCCTTTGGGAGAGAAGCTTTGTGTTCAATGCACTCTGATGGAAGACAAAGCTGAACTTAGACCCTATTTTGTAAACTTCTGAACTCTATAATCTAGTAGAAAAAATGGAGCATCATCATAATCTTTCTCCTTCAACTTAAAGAAAGGAAGACTCCAGGGAGAGGCAGCCTATCCCTGAAGATATGCTCTTGATATATTGCAAGGAAACCTCTTAGGTTAAGTCTCAGAGTAGATTCGAGTAGAGGAGTGTCTTCTCACTTCTGGACTTCCAGAAATGTTTAGAAGGAAAATGGGTAATGATATGACCACACAGGCATCACCTGGTATGAGAACTCACAGGAGCACAAGTCTAGGTGTGTAGGGAAAAGGAAGTTCCTTGTCAAACTTAGGCTCCTCAAATGTTAAATAGTGAATGGATTTAGATAATTTCTATCTACCCAACTGCTGTCTTCAGTGCCTAAATCCATTCCTGGACCTGGCCCAGGAGAGAGCAGAGTATTGTGCAGCTAAGTGCACTGCTTTTACAGAAAATCAATGCCTAACTCCCATATTTTCATTTAGAAGATACTCTCCCAGCATTTGTACAGCTCACCATTATACAACTAATTGGACACATTATAAATGCTTAAAGATATTGAAGGGCGTTAACCAGTGGGAAAATGCAATTATTTAGTCTAGTACAAGACAGTATGAAAATCAGAAGAAAATTCAAGTCTGTAGGAATTATTTGAACTGTGTTCAGGTGTGAAACTATCCCCTTCCTAAAATGGCAGAAGCTTCAGCACTTCTATTGTTTAAAATGAGGATAAACAGGACACTGGTAAGTAGAAGAATCATGGTACTGAAGGTCAGGCTGATGTACTGTGCCATCTCTCCCTCTAACTGATGTCACTGAGAAGTTAGCTCTTTTCTGTTTTGAATATACGATTTTGGAGCAAATAGTTATTATCAGAGAAGCCTGTAGAAACATGACCTGGCATGGGGCTGCTGTTTGCTTGCCAACAACTTCTGAATTATGAATTTTTAGTCATTTGATCCAGGATGATAATGCCCTGCCTGGGACATTGTCAAGTTATTATTTTTCACAAAAGTAAATAGAATAATGAACATAGAACTACATGAGACAACAGCTTTTTGTAAAATAGGTGACAGAGCTTACTAGAAAATCAATAGCACAAATGCTTTTAAAGGGAATATCCATTACCCTGGATGCAAGATCCAAGGAAGAGGAAATGTGGACCTCCAGTATTCTTCAAAAACATTTCCTCATACCTCTGAAAGGTTTTACAGGACTGCGTGTCGGCTGCCAAGTGCTGAATTGTTTGCTCAGAAGTTGGAATGAAAAGGCTCAGGAAGCTCAGTCTGCTCCTTCTGCAGAGATAGTGCTTCACCCCATGGGAAACAAATCACTGAGGTCTGGTTCACTGTGGCATTTCATTTTCCTTATTTCTCCCTGAGAAATAAGATTTCTGGTTTTCTGGGTTTCTGAATTGTAGGTTTTAACTCTAGAAAAAAGAAGTCTCAAACAAAGGACAGAAAAATTATCAATGTGAACAGTTAAAGTTCTCGACCTCTGAAGAACCAGGTTGTTGTTTTTTCAGAGCAACTTCTTTGATTGAGGACTTTATCCTCTAGCCAGTTTGTCCAGCAAAGCAAAGAAATTTTAGAGGAATACTCTCAAATATTTACATACAAAGACTGACAAGAATAAAGAAATGCATAACTGTCAGGTATTACATACAAAGTTGACTGACCTGTTTCACTCAAAAAATCTTCTCTAAAACATAATTTAATGAAAAAAAAAAAAAGGTTTTACAACTTATTGTGTTATTAAACTTTTTCACTTTTCCTTCTTTTTCTACATTTTCTTCATCACATTTTATGTATTTTTAAAACATTTATTAAAATCCTTATATTTTTACAGAAACATGTATTTTCTTTAATGAAAAGCAAAAATGTGGCATCTATATTGATTAAATAGAAAATAGAGAGATAAACTGGAAATGAGTCAATCTGGAACTCCATGATGTGGAAAGAGCTACAAGCTTTGAAATATCAGAACACTAGATGTATGTAAATGGTAAATGCAAATGGTAATTGGTAAATGTAGTTAACCATCAATAGTTAAAAGTTCATTGTACATTGTAATTCCAGAAAGAGAAGCAAATAAAAGAAACAAACTATTTTTTCTCTTAATTTCTCTTTTTTTAAAGCCAAGTTTACCTTTTTTTTTTTTTTTTTTTTTTTTTTTTTTTTTTTTATCCTGACTTTGCCTTTTTTGAATGCATGGAGATGAGCAAGCTGTAATTAGTTTGCATTTCAGATGTGAATTTCAGTAGCTCTGACATTAAATTATTTAAATGAAAATTACTTCCCTTTCCAAGAGATCTTAGGAACACAGTGAATACAAGCCTACACAGGAATAAGTAAAAAAATTCTATTTGTTCTCATCAAGGGCTTTAAAATAATAATAGTATATTATTATAATAGCTTGAATAATAATAGTAAAATATGTTTATTCTCCTTGCATATCTATTATATTTATAGTTAATAAGCAGTACAAAGGATGGTATTTCCTTTGTAGAGCCTAATAAAAGACATCAGGATCACTTCTTGAAGGCAATACTAATTCACTTTCAGACAAAGAGTATTTCACTTTAGATTCTCTATTGATTTTCCAGATAATTACCAAGATTTAAAAAAAAGAAAATCAAATAATCTCTAGAATTTGCATAGCCCTTTTAACTGAGATGTCTGAACACCTTCTTATTTTAAAAAATGCATTCATTTTACTAGTAAGAAACTAGTAGAAACTCAAAAAATGTGTTTTTTGGCTTCACTGGCTGCAGACAGGTGAATGCAGGTCTGTCAAAACTAAAGTCAAACATCTTCAGAGGCCTGGATGCAGCTGGAATCTGAATGGGAGAGTGCAGAGCAGCCCAGCCACTACCCCCCATTAGACACTGCCTGTGCTCTATGGGAAAAGCTGAGGTGTGATGGCTACATCTTCCTCACCCATTCCATGACATCTTTCTTCTTCTAAAGGTAGTGTTTATACTAAGCAGTCTCCTTAGAGGCAGAAGAGCATCCGACACAGAGGTGGCTGGCAAACTGCACAGTAGGTACCACCTAGGGGTGAGTGATGAAGGAGTGAACACAGTCAGTTCCTTGACCCCATCTGCTTCTCTTTCAGTATTAACGGGATAGTGACTGAGGCCTGTGCCTACAAACATGGCTGCTTTCTGCTCTGCCAGGCCATTAAGAAATAAAGATTTCCCAAAATAAAAAATCAAAAAAACCAAAAAAACAAAAAACAAACCCACAGGCTGGGTATGAAGCACCAGAGCAGGTCTGGCTGCAGAAGCTGAGCTCAGATGCTCCTGTGCCCCAAGGATCAGTTCACTTTGAGTATCAGAAGTCCCAAGCAATGAGAACATAAGCTTCCTCCTGGAGCAAAGTCTCTCTTTTCAGGAAGATTGCTGTTACAATAAGTGCATGACATGTCCATACTTCTTTATTGCTGAATAAATGCATTTACTAATTAGCTTTGACTATATTGCATAAATTTGCATGAATGCTGGCAATTCTTAGGGCTCTGTGTTTGCTGTATTATACATCTCGTGACAGAGAGAAGATTCTGCACAAAATGCACATCATCTGAACTACTTCCCTATGATGAAAAAGGTAAGAAAAATATAGATTTTTCTGGATTAGAAACCAAATATCTTGGGTTTTATATATCTATATATTTTTATTTTTGTCTTTGTAACTATGAATAGCTTATTCTGTGATAGGGATAACCAAGACCATTGAAACATTATTAATTATCTGTTGGAACTAGTAAAATAAAATTTCCATTAATTTAATAAGTAATTATACTTTCCATCAATCACAGAGTAAATTATTCACAATTTCCTCCTGTTCCATAAATTCACTGTACATAATAGCCCTTAAACAAACAACAACAAAAAATCAAGATCTTTTTTCTAACAATCTCAGATAAATTATCCACAAATATTTGCTTAATTAACCAACTCTATTACCTGTCATGTCTCTGAGCAGATGTTAAGTATTCCCCTGTCTCCTTTCCTAAGCAAATTGGTATCTAGTTGCACATTTTTTCTGTGTGCCCCAGCCACATGAATTTAATTTCACTTTCTTATCTGAGGTCAGGTAGTGGTTCAGAGCAGGTGACCTGCAGTCACATTATTTTTATCTGAATAAACATTCTCCAACCATGAACAAAGAACTATTATTCTATTCTTTCCATAATTGTCTTCTAGCTTCATTCAATTAAAAATACCTTTTGCAAGCATACCTTGCAAGGCAAAAAACTCAGAAATTTAATCTGTTTCACTACTTTCTTTCTGATGGGTTATTCACTTTCTCTGCTCAGGGATGTTTATTGGGTGTTTTCCAACCAGCAGTATTGTTACCCTCTAGGATCTGTAATGAGTGTGTCCTAAAATCTGTATTCAAGCCTAAGACAATCAGTGTTAGGTTGAGTTAGCTCAGGATAATTTTAGCCATATTTCCAACTTTTAAACCCAGCCAGCACCTCTTTGCCATATTGGTGTGATAAAGGCAGAAAGACAATTCTTTCCAGTAAGTGAATGGGCATTTATATTCCTTCTAAAATAACACAAGACCTTATTTTTCAAGAAAATCATTTCTCATTCTAACACCCCAAGCAGCTGGAGTAGTTGAGGGGTCAGAGAAACAAGAGGACGAGGCTTGTTCTTGAAACACAGCAAAAAGCACCCTCTGCTGAGCTGGAAATAAAGGGCTCCCCATAGAGAATCACTTGAGAATCACATTTCTAAAGTAACACAGTTGGTTTGAGTGTACATAACCTGGCATTCCTGCTAAAAGAGAAAGCTCTGCCCTCCACCATCTCTCTTTCTGGGCTGATTTCAACATGGGCTGTGAGTACATGAACACTTGTTCTGGATATGGGAGCACAAAGCACAGTAGCAAAACAAGGAGATAGAGATGAGAAAGGCAGGGTGGTTTTGGAAGTAAATATTATTGGTGACAAGATCTTAAGCCATGACGTTAAAGTCAGCCCCCTAAAGCAGTGCTGTCCTGGAATCGTCTCTCTTGGAGCTGCTGTATAAAACTGTCATCACATTCAATAATTAAGCTTTGCTTCGCAATCATGAGAAAAAAATATTTATATTGATTTAATGAAGAATGGGAGATTTAAATACTTTTAGATGGTGCTTTTAGACTGATCAGTACAGATTTGGGCCATCTATCTTAATAATACGAACTGCTACAGCCCTGTTGAAATTAGCACATCTGTGATCTTTTATTCCAAGTAAGGATGCACTGTATAAAATTATTCTTTAAATATCTTGTGAAGTTTAGGCACTTAAAGTTGTAAGAACTGGATTTTCTGATATATTGCGTGACCATAGAAGAGAGAAAAGCATTCCTAATGCCTATAATCCCTTTAAAACCCTAATCAGTCACAGTTTTCAATTGATTGTTACAGTACTGGGCATTTCAGCAGTATCTGGCACTGCTGAATGACACTGAATTGCTTAGAACTTAAGCAAGATTGATAGAAAATGATGCTTAATTTATTTACATGCCCATGTGCATGATATTTCTTCAAGCAATTTTTATTCTTTTTTTCACTATATGCTTTTCATGTACCCAGAGAATTCCCATTTTGTCTATTTTTATCCAGCATTCCTACAGTTCCTTTGTGTGAAATACTCCAACTGCACAGTTTGCCTTTCATTTATTCAACTGGCACACATTCATTTTGTGATCAAAATTGAAGCTATATGTTTTGCCTACATATTTAATTGAATTATAGCTAATATTTAACTCCACAGGTCAGAGAAAACTTTCCTGTTAAGTGTTATGTCATTATGACAAAATTCAGATGATAATTAGTTAATTCACATTTATAATCAGTGTCTTGCTCATATTCCACTTCAATATATTTTCATATAGGTTAGCATGATTTAGCTGTGACGCCTTGTGAAATCTTAGTTTCTCATTGAAAATTTAGTATTTGATTACTTTCTTTAAGAATTTTTATAGAATAAAATTTGATCAATGCAACTGAATAACATTTTCACAGACACAAATATATGCAAAAATGCATAACAGTATCTTACAATTAACTTTCAAGTTCTTATCAACTAAATAGTCTGTCTATCGAGAAATGAAAAAAAAACCAAATTATTTTCCAATTTTCTCTATGCTGATATGAATCAAGAACCAAGGAAATACTGATGTAACACACACACAAAAAAGAAAACTGGGTCATACATAAACACATGGCAATAAGGACCTGAAAGTTTTAATTTACACATGTCAAAGTAAGTGGTATAAATAATCTGCCTAGCTTTACCAGCTTCCTTTTTTTTTCTTAATAACAAGTCACATGAAAGCTAAAATATTCATACCCTCCACAGCAGTATCCTTCTTGTTGCTGCCATTTGTTCAGTAAGTGTATTCACAAGTAAGATTAATATAAAAATTAAATTCTTTACATTTGCTACTTATTAATTCCTCTTTATTTCTAATGCCTTTTGTCGGTCACTGAATGACTTGGCAATTGCCTTGCTTTTAAATGCAGATTCAATGCACATCATTCCAAAATGTTAAATTATCACCGCTTGGCTTCTTTTTAGGTTCCTGGGTACATGCCATTTAAGAATGTAAACACCCAGCAGACATGATGTAAACACGCAAGGATTTTAGTCAACAAGCTCTTTGGGATTCCCTCCATATCAGCAAGAACAGCACAGACAACTGGCAGCTCCAAAGTACAGTCGTGTTTTAGATCTTTTAAAACCTCTGGTACAAATGCAGGAAAACTGTTTCTCTTTAAATAAATATTTTCTATTAGACCTTTCTTACCAGACTTGCACAGCACATTTATTTCCCTGGGTCATTTTCCATTTTACAGTAACGAGACTATAGCAACAGCATAGCAATCTGATAGGAGCTTTCCCCTCCATCAATAGAATTTCTATTTAAAGATGAGGATTCAAAATCGGTGTTGAAGGTACATGCTCTCTCTTCTCAGTGGATTCATCATACCTGGACATAACTCAGTATCTCTATTGAGTTTAATAAAGCCAAGTTTAAATTCAAGGAAACCCTCGCATTAAGTCTAAATTAAAATTCTATTTCTCTGCAGATATGACTCCAAAGCCAGCTCTACTGTCTGACCATATTACTTTCCTGCAGGAATTTTGTTAGCATCAGCACCGTGGGTCTAACTGGTAGACACAGAGAGGGTCATCCTCACTGTATCCTGGAAAGAATCATCCATGACGTTGTTGAGCTTGACCTTTCCAAGACAAAAATCTAATCAACATAGACTGAAAAAAAAAAAAAAGGACTCACATAAAGCTGATGCCTCCACTTAACCTGCTTGAGCACTAGATTTACTTGGAAGGCAAAACTGGTGTTTTCCTATCACACCTGTCTGGCTTCCCTTTTCTTTCCCAATTTCTTATTCTTCCACTTTGTCCTTGAAGTTTCTGTTAGAAAAGCAAAGCTCAGTTTAGCTGCCTTACAGGCATGGGTACATGTCAGTACCTGCTAAGAGTATGACAGAAATTAGTCAACTATCAACTGGCAACTAAACCAGAAAGTGAAGAAAATTTCCTTTCATTCCAATAAGGTAAATCTTCATCCAAAGAAATGAAAGAATGAGCATATGAATCTCAAAATGCAACGATAACACCTGGTCTAGCTTATCCTCACTATCACCAATTAAAAAAAAAATCCCAGCTTCCTGCCACTTCTCATCACTAGAATGCAGAAACCTGCTGCAGCTATTAATGTGTTAATGAGATTTAACATTAAAAACATACAAAATGCAATTACAAACATAAAATGTGCTGAAGAGCAATTTAATTTCTGTGATAAAACTTCATATTTTTCCTGACATTCTTGACTGATTTAAATTATGTAGCCTTCACATTATTTTAAGACATTAGTGATTCTATTTTACTATTGTAAGGGATTGTATTTAGGTTCCACACCTGCAAAGATCAATAAATCATAACTTGCAGTGCAGTATGTGTAAGTTCAGGCTATTTAGTTATATCTAGGTAAAGGAGGTTATAGAACTTGGTGGGAACTTGTAGCGTAAGGTACATGACATCTGGGAGTAACACTTAAAAATTAATAGTTTCTTTTAATATGAAAAACTGAAAAAAATCAGCAAAGGTACGAAAGGATGCAGCTGATAAGCCTTTGTGGCCAGTGGAGGCCCCATTAAATCAGTTATGAACTAGAGCAGTGAAAAAAGGCAGAATAATTTTTATATTGCTTCTGATCTTTCTGTTCCACAAATAAAGAGAAATCATGGTTTCTATAATTTTTCAAAGCTATTTTAGAAAGAATGGGTATATGTTGAGAAGATTGTAACGAAACTGGGTCTTTTACCCTACCATATATATAAGTTTTATGTATTGATATACTTACACACATACATTATTAATTGTGTAGTGTAGACAATAGATAAATGTGTATCTATATCATGAATGTATAATGTAAACTGGAGTTCATAGAATTTCCTTCATTCATTTGGATCAATTATTTTGTCAATAGGACATTTAAGGGCCTGAGCCATGATCTGTGACCTTCAGTAGCTGCCACAGGTCTTTACAGATGGTTTCTGATAAACACATCCCAGAGTGTTCATTCTGGTACATTCTTGTAGATTATTTGTTCCTGTGATCATAATTAATGGTCTTCTGATACTCAACGATTAGTTACTGCATAGCTTCCACATTTTTTGCTTTTATAGTATCGTTTGCTTGGAAGAAAATATAAATATAGTAGTGACATTGTGATCACAGGTACATTGAATAACCACCTGTTCATACAATAAAAAGTATAGTACCTTACACAGGAACTATATCCTTGAGGCAGACATCTGTATTTAATTATAATATTCAATGTTAGGGCTATGGAGGTAGAGGACTGTGTGTGGCTGCATTTATAAAACATTTATTTGTTTCAAGTAATTGCAAAAGAAATTAGCACAATAACAGCAAGGTGAATATGTAGCTAATCTATAAGAAAAGATTAATCAAAACAGAACTTTAAGATCTTACCAGGAAATTCTGTCAACCTTGTGCTGCCACCTCAGATGAATTCTTTCACTTACTCCTCCATCTCATTTTAAATTTTGAAATCAAAGTCCTTTGGAAGAGAGAATGATTTTAGTACATTTGCCCATCACATAAAAAACAGGTATTCCAACATTGGGACTGACATTCTTGTTAAACCTAGCTGGTACTTTACTATTAGAAGGTCATCTTTTCAGAATCAAGGCTTGATGTCAGAAATCTTACTTTGTGTAAACCTAGATGTCTAATTACTGCAGCAGGCTAAAACAAAACATTTTTGGTATCTTTTTATTAACTTGGGTATGTACAAACCAGTTAGTCTCTAATCCCATGGCATCTTCTCATTTCACCAGAGGATCAGGGAACAGTTATTCCCCTTTATGACCCTAATTCTGTACTATGTGGCACTATTCACTTTGATGGTATTACTCTTAATTCACTGAGCTTTCTAGAGAGAAATTGTATAATCAGATCTCTTAAAAACTAGTAGAAGTGGGAGCATAATGATGTCAGCTCTGAAGTTGCTGATATGTATTGAAACATTTCAACTGCATTAGGTTTCAGGGAACTCTTGTATACTGCTTATGTTTTAGGCATTATTCTGCCTAAAGCACAACTTTGCTGAGGATTTTGCCGGTAGGGAAGTATAAGTTGCACTAAAATATATTCTAAAAGCAGGAAAAGGGTTAAGGGGAAAAAATGGGAAAAAATTGGTATCAAGAAAATAATGTAAATACCTCCCATCTAAAAATAAAATCTGCAAAAGGCTACAAAAACACAAGCTAGACAAAAAGTGGAATGGTGCTTGTTAAAATCTGACTGACATATCAAACCCACAGGGAAAGGGGGAGAAGAGGATTGTTTATCCATGGGAAGTTATGAGTTTTGGAGATATTTATAACAAGTTAAGATCCTCTGAAAAACACTACATGTCTTTTCTTTTCTGAAACCCTGGTACTATAAACTAGCTTTTGTTAGCCTCGCAATAATTTAGCTAATAGAAACTAAGGAAAAAAATTAGACTGAATCTTTTGATATCTTTCAAAACTTTCCAACTATTGAAGAATATCCTAAAACTACATATCTGCTATTCAAACTGCTCCATCAAACGTGATTTACTGAGGAAACATAGAAACTACAGAGAGACCTTATACAGCATAGAGAGTAAAAAGAGAGGTAAAATAAACTGGCTAGCAGATGCTAAAGACAGCTGATATCAAAAACTTCTTTAAACCACTTCATAAAGAAATGATATTTAAACAGAGATTTAAAAGATTTAAAATGAACAAGAAGTAAAATGTAATTATAGACAAAACTATGTATAGTTCAGTATTATATATTATTATTTTATTCTAATGTATTATATATAGTTATATATTGTTTATTATATATAATGTTATATTATTTTATTAATATAATTAATATAATTTTAGGCAAAAATAATTATTCTTTTTCTCTCCTAATCTAACTTCTTTTCCTTTAATATTCTTAAAGAAGGTGTTTGGCTTGAACTAGAAGTGCTGTTTGGCAATGAGTATCATACAGTACTATATAACACTACTATCCTTCCAACGTATGTTCACATAGTAAAAGCAAATGACGTTATACTCAGGGCTCCACTATCAGATTATTTAATCCCATGATTTGTCTCAAACATTAACTAGTCTCAAAGGATTTTGATGCTCTATATGTGGCTGGATTAATAAAATTATAGCATTTCCCAAGACCAAGAGCTGTCCACTTCTTTGTGGGGTAAAAAAATATATGTAATTTTTTGGCTAAGCAGGTATGTTCTACTAACTGGCATTAGTGTTTTGTCTGAAATTCACCCAAGAAAGCATGTTCATTCAAGCAGCTGTAAGCATATCATATGAATAAAAAAACAGAATACTGATAATTCTTGTCATCCTTTTCCTTTTTCATGTTCTTACTGGCTGTAAAATGTTCACTAGAAGACCAGCAGGAGAGACCTTAATAAACAAAACACAGTACTGAGGTTAATGATGTCTAAAGCAAGTAACCAATGAGACATTCATCCCAAAAGGTGTTGGAGAACAGAAGAAGTTAGTTCATGAGAACTTATATGAATAAATGATTCCTACATGGCTATTTAGTATTTTAATCACAATTATTCCAGTTCAAATGATAGTGAGGTGCACATTTTGTTTATCACTTTTCACACACCCATCTCCTTTGAGCATTGGCTGATGCTCCCATCTTTGCTGCCTGTCATCAAATCAGAATTAAAACTTAGTTTATTGTCCTTTGTCAGAATTCATAAAGAGCAGCATTCTAATTTTTTTATTCTAAAATGGAGGAAGGCCAATTAAAACTCTAGAAGGCAGACAGTGCTCAATTGTTCCAGGTAATAAAATCTGCCTAACACTTGCCATCTGCACAGTGATTCTACAACTCCCTATCAAATTACATTTCTTAGAATAAAACTAAAACAAAATTAAATCTAACTCCTTGTGTCTTTATCTCTATAGCAGTTATTCAAATTACTCTGCTCACATGACTACTGGAAAGGAAACCATGTCAGTGCTGAGGACAGAGATATCAAATGAAAAAGAAGAGGGAAATCTGGTAACCAAGCAATGGTGCCACAAACTTCTACCTGTGAGAAGAATCAGCAAAGTTCCTGTGTTGTGTTTACAGAAGGGAGCTATGGAAGAAAGTAAAGTCTTATCCCTGAATGTAAGCAGAAAATATAGAACTGGTAATACTTCATGGCACATTAATGAATGAAACTGTAAAATATCTAACCCAGTACAGATACAATGGATACCTGAGGGCCCAAAGAAATGAAGCTGCTGGCTGGATAGTTAAGAAAGAAGTATAACGGATACAAAGCAAAGGTTGTGTTTTCATGTTTAATGTTTAGTCTGAAAAGATTTCAGATATCACAGACAAGAACCCTGCTAGCATAAATGTGTATGACAGCCTTATAAAGTGTCAGCCAGTAATGTATTGCTTACAAAGCATCTCAAGCCTCTGCAATTATGTTCATACCTTTGATATCTTCAGTTAATAGTAGCAATGGATCCATGTTCTTCATGGAGCCATATGAGGCCAGCACATAGATATTACATGCATAAAGCAGACGTAGTAGAATTTATGCCTTATCTGCATATTCAGGATAATCAGAAAAAAAAGTCTAAGTGTATCTGAGAGTATCAAACCTACCATCATAAGATCACATGGTAATACTTCTCGTGAGTGACCTCAGGAGGTATCTAGTGCAACTTCATGCCCAAAGCACTATCAGTGATGAGGTGTAAGACCAGTTTGTTAGGGGCTTCATCCAGTTTGATCTTCAAAACCTCCGAGGAAGGGGACTGCACAGCTTCTCTGGGATGTCATGTGGGATTTATCAGGCAAGGACTACCACAGCACAAAATGGGTTTATGCTTTTGTCCAAAAGTGGAGGCTTATTTGACTTTCAAAAAGTGTACCAGCATAATTTATCTAATTTACTGTGCAATAAGGAGTATGTCTATATACAAGATATTATCGTAATCATCAACAGAATTAATATCTCTAATGCCATCCAGCAGTCTTAAATAGCCTAACAAAGAATGATAAATAGAAAAGATGCAAAATAAAGTAAGGTGTAATGATGAGGAAATCTTGATATTTCTGAATATATTTTTGGATATAGCAGCTTTTATTGTTCTCTACAGTCAGAAAGGTTAAATTTCCTCTGAAATTATTACTCATCTGAAAAAAACATGCACTGGATGGTAGACAAGAAAATGAGAAGAGGGGAGACAGAGCACATAGATCTTACTTGTATTGCAATCAAATAGACATAATGGCGAGATGGGAAATCCAGAAAATAATTCCATCTGAGGCAGCAAAAGATCTTTCCACAAAACAACATATGGCATTTGAGTATCTCTTTCTGTCATCATAGATTATGAGCAAAACACTCACTTACCAAGTACCTGCAGTTGATACTGGCTCCAGCAGTGTTATTGAACACAGTTCTTAGCACTAGTGAAAAATGTAGCCATTCACTTGCAGCTGCATCAATATAATTTGGGAGATGCCAGCTTCAGAGAGGCACCTGGATTTGAAAATGTGGCCTATATTACAGCATTTTTCTGCAGAGACAGCAGAACAGCTCATACACCACCTTTGTGGAGGAAAATGCTGTTTCGGGAAATGAGGATATCCAACTGAATTAGAAAAATACCTTTTTTTGTAATATAATTGGCCATGATCTCATGCTGTAATATAATAAAAGTGAGAATACTGAAAGAGGAATATGTGACCTGGATATACGCAGGTTATTGTTGACGGCAATGTGAACTGCAGAAGTGTCAGGAATTATTCTATATGGTTCTGGAAAGTACATATTTACAGAGAAATATTATTACTGTGAAAATAACAATATTAGAAAAATTAAAGTGGAAAATGCAGTTGTAGAGAGAAAATATAGGTTCCAGGTGGAGAAAGCTTCACCTACAAAATCGAGTGTTGGGTTATGCTAATAATAAAATTGTTAATGACTAAGTGAGCACAGTGTAGAAACTGCAGTTACCTTATTTAGAAGCAGTGACTGTGTAGAGCATGTTAACAGAATGCAGAAAGAGTAAAAAAAGGTATAGAACACTAAAAATTAAAAAAGCATACTCTGCTTGCTGGTGCTCTCTAATTAACACAGAAAACCAGTGTTATACTACTAAGATATTCTGGGGAAAAAAAAAATCACCTTCACCAAGCCAGTGTGGAGCCACTGGCACTAAAGACTTGTGTTATTCTGGTGGGTTTCATTCTTCTGATGGAAATAGGAATTTGATAGCTATGCTGTGTTTTGGGACACCATATCTAAATTTATCAAGATTACTGCTCTCTGAGTCCTACAACATCTTTGAGAGTGTGTAACAACCATTCTTAGGAGCAGTGGAAACATCATTCTCAGAAAACCCTTAAACTGGACTAAACATCTGAAACTGTAGTTAGAGTTGGTGGAAGTAAAATTTCTTCCCCTGAATTACTTGAATTTTGGTTACTAAAGTTTACTCCAAATTGCAATTTCTGGCCAGCTTTAGTCTCTTCTCCTTTACTGTCTCTGTCTCTCTACTGTCTCTCTGTATGAAACTGTCTCCCTGCCTCTCTTCTTTATGCAAACAGTTAATTTCTGGTCCATTCATACTTCCATCTACCAGTTCTCTCTTCCTCAGTCTCTGAGGCTGAAAACCACCAGCTATGACCAGTAGATGAGAGTCAAACAACAAGCTGAAATCGATTAGATCAGCCCAAGGAAAGGAAGCAAAAAAAACCCCCTATATTTAGCTATTAAAATAAATATTTTGCTAAGATTATTTGTATTGCCAGGATTCTGATGCCCAGAAGGAACCAAACTACATGTTACTGATCTTAAAGCAAAAATGTGGTGGGAAGAAATTTACGTATGATTACTGATTAAAAACACATTCGATCTGATATTGTCCATAGCCGATACAAGGTCTCACTGTCTCCTGGTCAGTCCCCAAAAAAATGTCTAGCATGAACCCAAGCTCCTTCAGAGCAGCTGCTGTCCTTTCCCCTACAGCTGTTCAGCAATGCCTCAGTGCCAGTGGCTGCAGGGCAGAGGAAAGAAAAAGAAGAGCTCTGGCTACCTACTGCTTGATAAGATAGCAGCATATGGAAATGGTATCAGAGCAGGAATTCAGCTGCTATGGCTTGATCTGATGAAAAAGGCTGAGGAATAGAAATAACCTTCTTTATCTCGTGACCTCTCTGAAGTTAACCCCACTGGTAGAGAGGTATCATGTCTACAGAGTTGGTTGGGAACAGTGATTCCATTTTGTGAAAGATCTTCATATTGCACATTTTTATTTATTATTGCTTAGAAATGAAACAGTTTAAAATTATCTGTGAGAAGAAACTGTGCCTGCACAGAATGTGCTGGAGCTGCACACCCTGAAGATCCCATTTCAGGCTAGCTCTCTTCATGGTTTTCCCTGAGGACACAAGCCCTGGCACGCCGCTGCAGTTGAACTAAGAAACCTTGACACCTCAGGAAGCTCAACACCACTGCTGTGCCTTTCACTGGCATTAGGATAAGAGCCAAACCTGTTTCAAGTACAAGGTGCACCTTTTCATCATTATTGTTAAAAACATACAGACTGTTCAGGCATAGAAGAAATCCAAACTACCCATTTTACTCAAGGAAGAAGCTAAGAAAAGGAATCAACTTCGCCTGACAGATGGCAGTCCTATCACTTCTTGTTTGAATACACTGTGGAGAAGGTAGTGGGGAGTTGGCTACCAAGAGAATAAGCTTTAGAAAAAATGTGATGTAGTTGAATTAATAACTTACATACAACAATTCACTTTTGTCTTGCTCCAAAAATGAATGCACACAGAACATAATTTGCTCTTTTTTCCATCTCACTGCATATTTATGTGCACATTTCTAAAGAGATTGAACTTAAAATATGTGATCTATTTAGAACAGCTCTTACATGAACTATTATTCTAAAATATCATCCCTGAATTTCTGTTTTGCTGGAAGACAGATTACAGAGAATTTATATATTTATCTTCAATTACATTTCCCGTGCTACAGAATTACTCAAATATGTGGAGCAGGGTACTGCTTTTGCATACTATTAAAATTCCTCTATATATAGCATGAGGAAAAGATTAAATTAGTAGAAATATGTCTCATGTCTTGTCTAATTATAAACAACATTCCTTCTGGAATGACAGCTGCCAAAAGATGGGCATAGCACTGTAATCTAGCTGGAAAATCTAAGGGAGACACAGCACATGCTGAAGTAATTTCTGTCACTCGTAATTGGCCAGAGGGGGTCAGCAAGGAGGCACCCATTTCTGGCCAAGAACCCAGGGAAACAAGATGAGCATCTAAACAATGTCAAGCTCCAAAGCAAGAGCCCACACCAAACCTGTGGCTTCATATGAGGGAACAAAATCCTGTGGTGAGACAGAGAGATCCTGAAAGACTCTCTCAGCAAAGAAGTGGAAAACTTATTGATTGAATAACTTAAATCCTAAATGAATAATACAAACACAAATATGCTGGAGGGAACAACCCACTCGCAGGGAATCAGATGGACATTCTGATGGTTTTTGTAATTCTGCTTTCATGACCTGTGCGTATTACTTTCAAAATTATCTTAAATCATGATGTTTTGGATCCCCAGACATTCTAACATAACACATAGTAAAAGCAATATATACTGTAAAATAACAAAGTTAACTTTTTCTGAATACTTCCAGAAAGTTATGTTGCTTGCTGTCTTACTGTTTTGCCATGTGATGGTACCTTTATTAACCTAGGAAATTAAGCTCAGACAATTTCTGCTGTTATAGATTTTGCATTTATAATTCATACTCTTGTCATCAAACTAGAGTTCCACAAAGAGGACTGCATGTGAAATATACATTGGACAAAATCCAAAATAAGGATAACATTTTTTGTGTGTGTGTGCTGCTGAGAGATTGAACTATAAAATTAAGTAGAAATCTGTGATCACTGTTTAGATAATAATTTGGTGTGGACACTTCTTTTTTCCTGTTGTGATACTAAAATAGTGTTATCCATTCTCCCACGGAGATATCTGAAATCCTTCATTTTAATAAGACAATGTGCAGACACCTTGAAGAAATAAACCTTGAGTCAAAATACAATAATCACATCTGTGCAACTCATTGACATCTGCAGTCTTGATAGAAATAGAAGCCTTTTTTTTAGAGAGCAAAAATTGAAACACAAAATAACCATAAACATACCTATTTCAAGGTGAATTTTGCAGCAATGATAACGAAGCATTTCCAGTTTGCTACGTAAGCAACTGCATGGCTGTAGAATAAAGAAAGACTTACTGGTCCTAGGCCATTAGGGCAGTGCAAACAAAGACAAGTTCCTGCTAGAAGGAGGCAGCTCTGGCAGCAGCAATGGCAACCACAGGCACCCTAAATATCTCTGTAGCAGCAGCAGAGATTTGCTGTTTGTCTGCTTGTTAAGTTCAAACACCTGATTTCTATCATCTCCAACAGAGGTAATGTGACAACCTGTTGCCCCATGTAACTGCACAGCCAGTCATGAACTTACTGATAATTATTATGATGGATTAAAACAAAGCCTAGAGATTCAACTTGAAATTTTGGAAGGACATCCAACAGAAAGAAGACAAGGAAGGAAAAGTGATAAAACCAAAAGGTGATGACTAAGAAACATAAATCTGTCAAGCAATCATGAAAGGTCACCTTTACATAAAATGACATTTGAAGGAATGTTTCAGTATTTCACTTTGGAGGTCTGAAGACACTCTAAGCCTCCTTTAAAATTGGAAGCATATACAGCATATATGGATGACTAACTGACAGGGCATATGATAAAAGCAACACAGATAACTCCTGCTAGGAAAACAAAAAAACAACAACAACAACAACAAAAACCAAACAACAACAAAAAAACCCCACCAAAAACCAACCAACCAACCCACCAAAAATCCTCCAAGAAATATTGATACTTAGCACTACATTGCTCCAGTACAAAAAGTGTTTATTCAAATGGGAATGCAGTAGTAAACTTCTGTCTACATGAGGGCAAACCACAGGAGTGTGACAATAATGAAATGGAAAACACAGTATATGGAAAAGTAAAACCATATGATTAAAGATTATTTAAGATGAAACAGGAAAGACATTCCCGTTAGGGAGTCTCCTGGAGCATCAAAGACTAAAATCATAGTCAAGTATTAAATGAAGTCTGGACTAAAACTGACTGTTTCCTCTATCATTTTTTCCCTCAAAATATGATGGAAAATATGATTATCACCATTATTATTTCCCCAGAGTAACATGTTTTATCACAAATTTAAAAAAATTTGGTCTGTTGAAACAGATCAATAACACATCTCCTGACACATAATCCCCTACATTTTCTTAAGGAACTTGAGAAGGAAGAATTTGAAATATCAGCAAAAACCTTGAAACCCCTATTTCAAAGTCAGCTTGTATCCTTGAGGCCAAGAATGGCTCATATATATATGGCATATATATAATTTTGCTGTAGGGCAGCAGGATTCACTGGAGAAATATTGCTAGGCTGTGGTGAAACCAAGAGGGGCAATGCCACAAGGGGGCAGAGGACAAGGGATCTGTCGTGCAGGACGGGTTTTAGATCTGAAGACATCCTCCCTCATTATATTGGTCTCTCACACAGCTGGCAAGTATTACTTTATAGATAAAGCATATATCTCTGTGGTATTCTCCATTTTTTATCCCACCAGAGAGGCAAGTTGATGATGAATTCAAACTTCTGCCTTTTTCCCAATCAAATGCAAATTCTTTCACATTACCTTCTATTGTGCTAGTGACAAATTGTCCATTATTGGTTATGCACAATGAGCATTATGCACAATGAGTATTAAGCACTCCAGGAGCGATAGGCTGTATAAAAACTGCATGGCTGTAAATGACAGAACGAAAGATTTTCTGACACCACCATTGCTTACATAGTTATATCATTCTTGTGAATTCACCCCCTGCCAAGAAATCATATCTTGGATATTGTCCTTTAGTACCAGTTATCTTGTTTTGATTGGGATTATCTTGATCAGGTGTTAAACTAACCAAGGTGAGGGAAAAAATTGGACTCTGCTTAATGTACATTCACATAACTAACATCAAACTTCTATCTACCATCAGGATACAGAAAAGTCCTTCCAGAGTCAAGGGTAAGTTTTGGCCTTTGCTATTTCAGTTTCCATGCAAGTATAGTGTGCTTCTCAAACTTAACATAGAAAGATAAGGCTTCAGTGAGATTCGAATCCTCAGTTTTGTTTTGGTTTTTTTCCAGCTAGACACCTAAAGCACTGGACTCTGGACTCTACTGGCCTGTAGTTAATCTAGTTTGCTAATAACTGTTAAATACTGGAAACAAACACTGGTTGTTCAGTACAAGTCAATAATAACAACTTTATTGTTATTTTGTATTGCTGTGATAGAACCGTTGAAGTTGCATTGATGAGAACAAAGTCACTGCTGGCCATTATGACTTGACTAGATGTTAGATATTATACAAAGTGCTAAAATAAATATGCTCCTTTATGTACATGAGTTCTACTACTGTCTTTAGGAACTTGAGTACATTTTCTGGGCAATATATGGGTGATCTTGAAATTTTGTTCTTTTGATCAGGACAAAGAGCAGAGAGAAAAAATCAACCTGCAGCCTCATCAGTTGTCCAAACAATGTGACACGTGTGGAAAAATATTATAAGAGTTTTATTCTCCTTGTGCTGATCAGAGTCATAAAAATGTTGTACTTCTCCAAATATTATGATAACAAAGAATATATGGCTGCTATTCCATTGATTCATACCTTTGAGTATGCAAATTACAACATTTGCTTCAGTAAGTAAGCAGCACTACTTCCTAAGATTATGCACCTGATTACATACCATTTAATGTAGCTGAGGCTTTGTAATTAGTATACATATTACTATGCAGCCTTCTAAGTACAATTTATGAATACAAAAATATTTTCAGACATCATTTCAGATTGTGTAAATGCATGATTCCTCTGAGATTAAATTAAATTAGTTCAGAAATGTACTCAATGGACTTTTTCCATCTTCTGATAAATATAAAAGATGACACATGTATCAGTGAAACAAAGGCCACACCTGAGAAAAGCCCACGGGAATAAGGAAACACCTGTTCGTGTTGCGGAAGAACAGGTGGGAGGCGGTGGTTTGCCGGCTCAATATCCTGTGCTTGCCATTACAAAGAAGGGTGAGCAGGTGCCTCTGTTTTTTTTTCCCCTGTCAGTTTATTAAGAAGCCGCCGCTGCTTTCCACTACCCAGGAGATGCCATTCCCGCATCGCATGGCTGCCCCCAGCTCCCTGCCCGGATCACCTCGCCGAGGTCCCCCGGTGCTCAGCGTGCCCCTGCTGAACGCGCACCGTTCTGCCTGCTGGGTAGTGCAGGAAGCCTTAATTACAGCCTGAAAATGATACTCGTTTCCCCTGGGAGCTTCTCGAGTGATGCCTGTGGGGTGGGAGAAGCTGAGAGCAGCGAAGAGCGGGGGGAGGCAGCAGCTCCGCGGGCCCGACCTCGGCCAGCGGCGCCTCCGTGGGCGCCGGCGGGGCGACTTCAGCACCGCGGACAGCTCCGAGCGGGCGGTGCGCCCCAGCCCGGCCCCGGCTGCGACCCCGTGCGGCGGGGCGGAGCTCGGCTCTGGGACGCGGCTCCCGGGGCCCGGCCGCCTTGGCGCCCGCTGCGTCCCCTACCCGGTCCGGGCCAGGGCTGCCGGCCGGGGCTCACCCCCCCCCTGCACTCGCGGGAGTCGAGCGAGCTCTCCGCGCCGCTCTCTCGGCCCCTGAGCGGCGAAACGCACCTGCTCGGCACCCGGGAAGCAGCGCACGGCACTCGGGTGATCTCCCTTCCCTGGCAGGAGGGGTGCGGGAAGCGAGGGGAGGGCCCCGTCTGGGTCACGCTGCGGGAGGAGGGGGCGAGCCTTCCCTTTGGGGCGGGGAAGGATGCGGAGGTCTCCGGTGGTCCCTTCTCTCCCCGCCTCCCCATCGCTCAAAATCGACCTCCACCCGCACCACCCCCTCTCTCCCCGAGACGGGGCGTGTACAAAGCTCCCTCCCTCCCCCGGCCCTGACAGTGCCTGGGGCTCCCCGGCGGGCTACGCTCAGGGGCCGCGAAAGGGCCGTCGGTGCTGGGAGGGCGGAGAAGCTGGGGCGGCCGGAGGTGGCACCCCCCCCGTCACCCCCCTCCCCGCCGCCAGCGCCCTCGGTCCCGCTGCCCCCCTGCCGCCGCAGCGGTGGGGGATGTGGCACGTCGCGGTGCTGCCGGGGTGTAGCTCATTCCTGATGCCGCTGTTTGTCGCTGAGTTTTGAAGAGATTTATTGGCTGGCTCTTGCTAAACCACGCTTGAGTAATCCGAGCTGCTGCGCGCCGTGGTGAAGCCCGCAGGGGGGGAACGTCACTCTCTCTGGCAGCGGAGCAACGTTAGTCTTCCAGCCCTCTAACCATCACTACAGCGTCGGAAACTGCCGGGTCACAGCCATTTGCTTTGGAAAATTGGCGGTGTTTGGTGCTAGAGATCGATTACCCTTGTAATCTTCCCCCCCACCTCCTCCTGCTTACCCCACCCCTACCCACCCCAGACAATAGCGTCCGAGCTCCTCCAGGAAAAAAAATATAGAAAAGAAAGCAAGGAAAGAAAAAAAGAAAAAAAGAAAAAGAAAGAAAGAAAGAAAGAAAGAAAGAAAGAAAGAAAGAAAGAAACTGGGGGATGGAAATTACTCCAATGGGAAAAGCGTGTATCTAGAAGTGGTGCTAATGGGAAGAGATTTTCGAGCTCCAGAGGACGATGATTTGTCACAAAGTGTAGCTGTGCTTTGGGCTGGAGCTGTGTAGGAGATCTTTGGAGAAGTCATTGTGCACAGAAAACGGAAGACCTGTACAAACATGCCTGTTCGCAGAGGTCATGTGGCACCACAAAATACATTTTTGGGTACAATCATACGAAAATTTGAAGGGCAAAGTAAGTTTTCTCTTTCTATCTATTTTGCTACAGTAGTTTGATTCTGCTTGTGACTAAATGGACAGCAGCTCTAGACTTTTAAGTTTGGAGCTCGGAAAGAAAACCCTCGAGGTAAGGAGGGGAACCCTGGACAGAGTAATATTATTTCTGATATATGCAGATTACCGATTTGAATTATTGAGTTCCCCCCACCCCATTTCAAGTAATAGTCTGTGGGGTTTTTTTGTTTCCTTGGTTTTTTTTCTTAATAGCTGTGGAAGTTACATCCCTTACCACCTTCTGGCGTGAGATGGCTCTAGAAGCAGAATGTACAACCGTGCAATGTGCAATCTCTAAAAAAATAAGCTAGGTTTATTACTTTTGTTGTTGTTGCTATTATTAACTATTGTAATCTTTTCAAAACAGGACAGTCAAACTTTGATTTAGAGAAAATAGATAATATGCAGAGCAGTTAAAAAGAAAATACTCTCTTACCTTGTTGTCATGACTGCATTTTAATATAGCTGTCAAATATTTCTGATTTGTTTATGCAAGCCTAAAATATCAAACTAGTGCAAATGCATCCTCAAGGAGAGTCTGTGAGATCTTTTCCAATGCAGCAGTTTACTACCTGTCGAGGAGGGTGAAGCTGAAGTGTTTTTCCTGGTCAGAACTCTGGTGTACTGTTAACAGTAAGGAATGCTTGATGCTTAAAATGAACTTCATTTAGAAACATTAGTTTTGATATATGTACATTTATTTAAATATTTAGCATATTTTTAGTATCAGACTGGTGCAAACCCTTACAGCCAACTCCAGATTACATACTTCATGATACTTAAACCCATGTTGCCAATTTAATATTTAGATTGTTTGAGAAAAAATTGAAGACAGTTTCTGAAGTCCTAATTTATCTAAATGCTAATTTGGTGTTGCTGCTCAAGTAAAGTTTTTCTCATGTAAACTACACATATTTTGAAGAGATTAAAGCCCTGCCTACCAGCTGGGCGAGTGATAGTGAAATTCCACATGATTGAAGACAATAGAAAAATCAAGAATGAAATTTATATTTTTGTCTCCAAATATTTCACTGTGTTGAAAGATAGAATATCTTTAAAATTTCCAAAACTTTAATGCTAACTTCGTGCCAAGTAAATAGTATTTATAAGGCGAGGGACCAACTACTGTGATTAGATAAGCAGAAATTCATACTGTTACCAGTAGATGTATCACAGCTACACATTTATACTTCCAATAGGATTTGTGTGCTACAGTGGCAAATAGAAATAAAGGAAGTAACAGTTGAAAACAGTAGAACCTTTCTTTCAGGTGAGGAAGGATGACAGACTGAGGCACAGAACTTCAGCGGACTGTGCAAACTGTTACCAACATCACAAGCTTTCCTTTTCATTTATGTTCATACTTTTTTTTTTTAATAAGGAATATTTGCTTTTATAAATGTAACTTCTAAAACAATCACAGAGAAAAAATAAATCACATTCATTGCTAGAGAGTTTTGTTAAAATATTGACTGTAAACTTTCAGTCATGCAACTCAGTGAAAATCCCTACAGCGTAGACTAAGATGGTTGGACCATATCCCATATAGCCCTTCACTTGAGTACAGCCCCCTTCCAAAAGCCCCATTTACCTTAAAAGAAGCTATTAACTTTTCAAGGACTTGCCCAGAGTCACAGCTGAATGATGGTGTTCATCACATGTGTTTCAGTGAAACTAGAAAAGACAAAATATTGATGCCAAAAAGAGTTTTGCAAAAGACACTGCATAATCCGGTTTTATTTCCTTAAAAGACTTCATCTTTAATGTCTTCTAAATTTATTGAAGTTTCTTTAAAAGCTATGGATAAGAATAGGTGCATTAAATGACTGAAATCTCTGCATTTCAGGCATCACAGTAAAAAGGGTTGTTTAGCATCTATCAGTGCAATCAACACTTTATGAAACGTTGAAAGAATACTAAAAAATGCATCACTTTCTTTTATTGCAGATAAAAAATTCATCATTGCTAATGCTAGAGTGCAGAATTGTGCTATCATCTACTGCAATGATGGGTTCTGTGAGATGACTGGGTTCTCCAGGCCAGATGTCATGCAGAAACCTTGTACCTGTGATTTTCTTCATGGCCCAGAGACCAAAAGACATCATATTGCCCAAATTGCTCAAGCACTGCTGGGGTCAGAGGAGAGGAAAGTAGAAGTCACCTATTATCACAAAGATGGTAAAGTCTGTTCTTATTTTCAAGATTTTTTGTGTGTTTGGTTGTCAGTTGTCTGGTGAAAGAAGTGTGAATGGCCAGACCCTTTGCTGGAGTAATGTAGTTTCTCTGAAGTCTAGTGAAGTAGGTTTATGTACACTACTAAGGGAATCTGCCCTGAAAGCACTGGGTGTAAAAAGCATATCACTGTGTGCTGACTCTTAACAGCTGAATGAAGCTAGCACTCTGTTTGCAACTGTTGAGCTGAAGTTCTCTTCTTGGTTGGTTTAAAGCAGATGTTAAGTCTCCTGAAGTAACCAGCTGTACAACAAACAGATAACATGAGCATAGAGGGGACATCCTTTGAATGTTAATTTTTATGAACTGTTTCATCTCTCAGGACGTGGGAATAGTGTATAAGTTTCAGGGGGCTTAACTCTACATATGCCTCACATAATTGGATTTGAATTTAGATGCAGTAAACTGGAAAAAGTACAAGGTTAGAAGTAGCAAAAATTGGCCTACGATGAAGAACACATTATGAAGCTTATGAAGAAAGGGACAAGCCTTCTACAGAGATGAGATATTTTGGAGCTGAAGTACCTGCAGAAGTTGTCCTAGAATTATGTTGACAGAATAAAAATTTTGGGATGGCTGCTGTGAAGTTTCCCTGTCATTCATCAATGATTCAGTATGGGAAGAATGGCTATATCTGCTATGCTTATGCTGTATTCCTGTTATGATCACAAGATGAATAAGCGGCTGTATTTGCAGATTAAAAAACTCATACACATGAAAACTAATTATGATTCATAATAGTTATATGTAGGTGGTTTCTTTACTAATTACCCAAGGTTATTCATAGAAATACCCATCCTTCAAACAAATCCAAGTAATGGATAAGTGTGGTATACCTTATTCTGGCTTTTACTGTGTACACTCTTGAAAGAACAAAAAGGAAATTCATATTCAAATGCTGAGCTTAAATTAGTTCTGGAGAAGTGCCAGTGTGTTGTTTGCATCAATTTTAGAACCGCATGCAATGGATGCTCTTGCATTTTCAAGTCACACAGTTAAACCCTGTTCGAAATATTTCTTCTGTTATCTTGGAGAGACTTAAGTAATATTATTTTTAGCTTAGGCTAGTATAATTCAGGACTCAGACCAACCATTCTACCCATGCTACCTATATTTAAGTATATTCTTCTTAGCACATTCTCAGTAGAGTCCTTTATTCTTAGATCTGGTTCAGTGGTTTGGAGTAGATTTTGGTCAGAATTTGCTGTTGTAGCTATCCCTTGAACACAGATTTCTCAGGAGACCTGACACTATGTGTCTTTTCACATCTAGCCTGGGCTTGTGTTAACTTGGTGTGTGTTAAAAATAATATTGCAAAAGGAGAATGTCATTGCTAGCTTTTCACAGCCACCAGCCTAAAGCACTGTTTTGAGATACAGTCATTTAAAAGTGCTTCAGTCTCCCAAGATATTAGGAGGGAGGGAAATGCACTTGACTAAAGTACTGCTGATCTGTCAATTACTGTAAATATATAGTTTTCTAAAATACTGAATTGTAGCATTGTGCAACATACCATGATCTGTTTGAGGCAAACCAAAGTAAAACACTCCTTCAAATAATATTTTTAAAACATTTTTGAAATTTTGAAGTATATTATAAATGAGGGTTATATATTATTTAGCTTAAACAATCCTATGCATAAGGGTTTTCAGTAACTTCACCTCTGTGAACAGTTTCTTTAAATTACTAGATCATAGCCTTCAAGGTTAACGAATTTCAAGAGCTACAGATAACACTCCAAAACAAATTTGGGGGTTAATTCCTCAGAATTTTTCTGTCTAAATGACAGCAGGACTTACCATATGCTCTATATGCACTGCTAAATTTAACCAAGCACCGGTGAATTATTTTGAACTATAAAAATAACTTAAAATATCAAATAACTGATTACAGGCAAAAATCAACAAAATAAAAGATAGGTCTGACACTCAACTGTGTAAATATCTGACAGCTTGATTATTTATGTAGATTTTTTTGTTTCGTACTATATAATGTTAAAATTCTTCACAAAATATGCTAAAAGTTTGTGAAGTTTATGTGGTATCATAAAATTGAAATTACTTATATGATGAATATAGTAAGTACCAGTAAAATTAATATATAATTATTCTCAATTACAGAAGACATATACTTAAGTATTCATCTTTACTTCTTCAGATTTTCAATTTTTTTTTTTTGCATTGGGTAGAGTATTTATATATATGCTCGTATAAACCAAACCATATAACAATATACAGAATGGTGTGATACCCAGTAAGGACTTTCTCCAGGTTCTACAGCAAAATCAACATAAAGAATTTTCAAAATATCAGAGAGGTTGGTGACTAGCTAGTGGCTTATTTTATACTGTGTGCTGTGAATGAATATGAGAATATTTTAAGAGGAAAATACCAGCACATTTAGAAATCTAATTTACAAGATGTGAGTAACCCAAGTTACTCCCATGAACTACCCACCACTTGAAAGTTTCATTTGTCATATTTCATAGCCACTCATTGTATAATATTTTATTTAATATAATACTAAGCATATGGGGGAGGAAGACAGTTCAGGAATATGTGACTCGCTTGAGGTTCCACCGACAGGAGCTTCTGAAGACCATATTACACAGTCCTGAATAAACACCCAGTGAATTGCAAATAAAACCTTATTACACATCACACTATCATTTACTTTACATAAGCTATTGATTATATTAAAAATTATTTTAATATTTCAAAGTAAAGCAAATGTCAGTGGGATCATAAACCGCCTCACTTATAAATCTAATCTGTCATCACAAGTCCAGCAATGCAGATATCAGAAAAGGAATCACTCTATAAATTTCTCCTTTTCTTTTTGTGTCTAAATATCATCTCACATAGTTTTAAGGTTCAATTTAAAAGAAAATTCTTGCACTAGAATAATGGCATTGCATGCATACTGGGAATTAGGATTCTGATGTTCTCTAGTGGTTTCTAGTCCTCTTTTCTAGATGAAAGAAAGCGTGACATTTTTTAACAACTTGATGATGCAAGAGCAAATGCTGCTGTTCGTTCACTACTTTAATTTTTAGGCTCTATCAACCGCTTGCAGAAAAGGGGACAGAAGAATTGGGAAAATTGAGTAGCAGGTTGATTTTCAATAAGTGGCAGGTGCTTGAATCAACACTGCCTTCAACACAGACAGACAAACAGTGGTCAAAGGAAAATGCAAGTTTGATGTATCATGGTTTTATAAATGTGTTACGTAGCCTGGACACTTTTACCTTTCCACTGTGCCATGTGGGGAGGTGCAGATGAGAGGGGGAGAATACTTAAAATAACTGTGTAAATTGTTTAGGAGGCATGGAGGTGGGATGTCATCATTACCCACCCAGCAGGCCCTGTCGCAGCCACAGCAAGTGATGTCTTCACACAAGTTTTTGACATTTGCAGCCAAAAGCCTTAGAAGCTCCTCTTGCAAGATTTGTATCAGAATATTATTGTTATTACAGCCTACATATGGTTTTCATTCCTTCTCACTCCTTTTTCTTTTTAGAAGGGTATTTACACAATCCAGTCAAAGTTCTAGACCTCTGTCCTGTTAGAATAGTGCCACATTAGGCAATTACATAGTTATAAAAAGATCACTGCAGAGAAAAAGGGTTAATGGGAACAGATGGACACCAAAACTAGGGGTCCAAATTTATGGATTCTCACAAAAAGCTTCACAAACATCAGTGGATACACTAATGGGATTAAAGAGTCTGTAAATTTTTTTTTACTGCAAATATCCCTTCTAAAAAAGAACAGTAGATAAGTATAGACAAATCTCAAGAACTGCTCCTTTGAAACATTTTTTTTAATTCTTGCCCATTAGCCAATAACATCTGCCTAAATAAAAATTATACTCTGATATTGAAGTAGCATTGTGGTGTATTCCACACTATCTCACAATTTGTTTTCTTAAATCATACAGCTATATGATCTGCATTATAGTTGAAGGCAAGAGGTTGTTTACACATAGTATCAATTCTTATTTTAATAAAATTATTTGTGGTGAAAATGTTTGACAGCTCTTCCTTTGAGGACTCCATTTTGCAGTTTAAGTCATTATTGCATAAATAGTTCATGACAGCTGTAAAATACTGCGTGAGGCGGTAAAGCTGTAAAGCTTTTGACATAGAAGATATAATTATTTCAGGATTGAGAATGGATATATAATAATCAGAAAGAATTGTATCACACTGAATAATTTCTTGCATCGTATTCTGCACTCTGTGGACAGGAACAGGCTGTATCTAACCTTACAGAGTATACCTGTTAAAGAGAAGTAAGGAGATTATTTAAGTTTACTCTATACTCATCAGATACCCTAGGAGTAAGCACTACAAAAGTCTATAGGTTTGAGCAAAGGTAAGATTAAGCAATTATTTGCAAAGTGTTTACAAATCTCACTAATTACTTGCTACTTACACAGTCTGAGAAACGCAATTTGCTATTGTTGACTAGAAATGAAACATTTGTATTTTTCAAAACACATTAAGATTCCAAACTAATATTTTTTCAGGTGTTTTAAACTCTTTTTTTGAAAATTAGAAAACAAGCAAAACAAAATGTGTAAAAATACTCGCAAAATAAACTGATAATTGTATTAAGTGTCCTTAACTAGAAAGATCAGTACTTCATTTAGAAGGTCATAATCTAGACCTTCAGCCAGCATAGGCATCTTCTCACCTGTTTGTTTTCTATAAATCCTGTGACCCTAATAATTTAAAACTCACAAGAAAGACCTATATGTCACCCCTTAGACTACCTCTAAGATGAGGGTCCACAAGTGCAGTTGTGACTGTAGATTCAATACTTTAATGAGAGCTGATGAGAAAGGTCAATTAATAAGTCAGTCACTAATACCCTCCATTTTGACAAAGTGCTACACCCCGACAAAAATCTGTCAAAAAACCTGTCTCAATGCAAGTTTTTTCCAATTATCCTTAAAAAAAATTTTAATCAAATCCAGAGTGTTACTGAAGGTCTCGAGCTGCTGGAAACATATGACCTCTTCTTATGTCTGTAGTGTAAAAATTTAATCATAGGTTTTAATACTTGCCCTAAGAGATGAGACTGTCCTTTAAAGCAGGGAGCACCATCAGCATCGGAGAAATACCTCAGTGATGAGACTATCTTCTTTACCTATCCTCTTCAGATATGGTTCCTGTGACCACGCAGAACTGTGGGTCACATCTTATTCATATTTCACATGGGATACCTAATAGTTATGATGAAGCATCTCTTAGATATACTAAATATGTACCTATAGGGCCAATTGCAACCACATTTTCAATTCCTTGTCTTTCTAATACATTCTTTTTTCTTCTCAGGTTAGGATGAATTTATTTCCAGTAAGAAGGGGGTTTTATAGATCTTTTTACCATTTATGTGTTCCTGCTAATGAGAGACAGTATCGGAATAAAAAGGAAAAAAAAATAGATTGCCTTTTAAATTATTATTTTTGTCAGCATTTAAGGTAAAAAAGATATTGGTTATATCTAATTGTAACAATAATGAAGTATATAACTGCTATTATTACAGCAACTTTATCTTCAACAAGAAGAAAAACCTTAACTCAATTTAGAAAAATCCCTTCTGACAGTTTTAAGTTCCTCCATGGCACAAATAAAAAACCTGCAGGAGGAGCCTTTCATTTCAATACAGTGTCCAGAGGGAAACTCTTCTGCCACTTCCATCATATAGTTTTACAGCAGGATTCATGAAATCACAGGGTCAACCTACACTAAGCAAGGGACCTTAACTTCCTTTGCTTGAGCTGCACGGAATCAACTTAATGCTGACTTTTGAGAGAACAGTCCCATGGTGGTAAGATGGTAAGAAAAGTGTCACATTCTGGACACAAAAGGCACTGGAAGGTTACAATAGCATACACATAATAAAAATTAAAGTTTTTCTAAGCTGTTTAGAACTATCCTTTGAAGAAAAGTTTCATCTTCTAATTAGTCATTCCTTAACAAGGTTTTTTATTGGCTTTGAATATGCTCCTTTCAGTTTTAGTGAAAGCTGTTTCGGGTTTGGATTATGACACAAAAAGAATAGAAGCTGTTACTGTATTTTTGTGTGTGGTTTCACATGATTTTACTACGTTCTCTTGCTGTCTTCAGTGTGCATCCTTTCTAATGTTGCACTCTGATAAGGAAGTTATTCTGTACTCCAAATTTGAATTATCCATTGGTTCTTTCTCCACCAAATTGGTCCGTATATCAAAAAGAGATGCAGAGAACAAATCACACATCATACCTTGTAATAGACATGAGGGAAAGCAGCTGCTTTTCTAATAGCAGCCTTATGCATATTTGGTATTACAAAAGCTTCAGAACATAACACTTTGAGTGCTACCAATGTTGACACTGATGCTGTTCTCTCTGGTATCAAGCAACAGAAAGGGGATAGTGTTGTGAATTAGATTTTATGTTAGTGATTTCAAGTCCAGTTTTAAAGTGCTCCCTACGGATTTGATGTTGTGTATGACTTAGTCTATGTGCTCTGCAGTCCCTATTCTTCCCAGCTAAGTGGGGAAAAAGCTTAAGCAGTATAGGATTCAGAGTAGCAAGACCAAGCTGACTATGGAAATAGCTAACTCACTCTGGAAACTTGCATATCTCAAATGCAATCAGAACTCTAGCTGTGAACCTAGATGTAGGCAGAGAGATGCATGACAATGACAGTGGGGTAACATGGCTCTATAGTTACAGCTGCTTTCACACAGTCTACACCTCTGAATATTCACATCTCTGAGGTGAAAAATATTGGTATAATGATTTTGTATAGCTTGAAATTTCCAGAAGATACTGTTTTTGTTTTAAAGCAGATAATAATATTTTGATTCTTTTGTTTCAGAAATTAAATGAAAATTTCATTTGTAAAGCAGAATTACAGCCATAACTCACCACAAAATGCTTTTTGGCATCCAGCATTTCCATAGATGCCCCATTTTATTCTCCCTTGCCAACTTTCTGTGATAATACAGCCTTTTAATTTCTATTTTTTGTAATTCTTTAATTCTGTAATCAGTGAAATCTCATCAGTAAAGATTACCACAAAGGATACCATAACTGAATCTGAAAAAAGTCAAAGTGAACAGTATAAAGGGGAGGTGCTGTTGCCTTTTTCTGTTTCAATAACCAGAGCCCTCTTATAGATGTCATTATACCCAGGTTTGATAATGCCCCCAATTATAGCACATTTATGTTATCCACACAAAGAATATATTCCAGGGTCATTGTTAACAAAGAGCAATCATATTGCCAAAACCTGAAGATTGTATTTAAATGTCAACATTATTAACTATTTCGTTGCTGGTAGTAGAGCAGAAATGGTTTAGCCAGACATCACAGCTGCCTTCATGTACTTCCCCACCTATCACTTGCTTTCCTGTCCTTGTTCCTCCATAGTACCACAGTCAATAAAAATATTTTCTTTTATGTTTTTCTGTGACCTCATTTAAATCCCTGATCTGTCACATGAGACTTCCGTGACAACCACAATGTCTTGCCTAAATAGTCGGTTTAGTTCAGACACACAAGAGTTTACTCCAGATATCAGGAAATTAGGGTTTATCACAATACCCATTGATCCTTGACAGTATCAATTTATGAAATGTTGACTCTTTAGACCAAATGAAATGATCCAACAGCTGATTTTTCTGCTCCCAGAAACACTCCCAAGGGCCTGAGAGCAAGATTATCAATACCCATGGATACAGGACTTGGCTTGTGCACTCACAGCTGTCACAGAATTAAACTGCAAAGTTTAATTTTTGCAACATTAAAAATCCTGATCTTTAGGTATTAGGGTACTGCTGGTACAGATGTATTAAGCCATTGCTAACTGGTATTAGCTGGATCTGGGCTACTACATACAAAGACAACAATTTGGGAAAGAAATATGCAAAACATAGGCAAAACCTCTCTCCATTTTAATACATGGGGTAGACAGGAAGCGATGACTTCAGAACAAGGATATATATATATGTGTATGTATATATATATATTAGGGGTTTAGCCTTTGTCTTATACCTAGGCTGCTTGAAAGGCAGTTAATCATCATATAAATATGTTTCATCACTAACACAGATGTTCTAAAGCACTTATTCCCAGCTGTTCTCAGACTCGGGTGTCCGTGCCCTTTTGAGATTTCTTTCTTAGAGCATTCTCTGCTTATTTTCATTCAAATCAATGCAAGTGTATCTCTGAATATAGTTTGCAAATTTCCTTCCTTCAAAACTCATTTGTGTCAATCTGCTTTACTCCTTACTCTCTGGAAAAAAAATGCCAGAAAATCTCATTAGTATTTTGCATGCTTATGGCTGTTGTACAAGAAATATTTTCTTTTTTATACTTTAAAAAAACCATGAAACTCAGTAGTCCATAAATCCCATTGTCATGGTTTTTAAAGCAAAATACTGTTGCAGTTCTGTCTGCTTGCTCAAAAAATGGCTTTCAATTCACAAATGGAAAAGAAAGGAAACCTAAAGTCCATGTAATTTTAAGTCATAATAATAAAAGAAAGGACAGCTTGTGCCATTTATCCATCATAAGTGCTCAGCTTTATTTTTGCATGCTAAACATACCAGGAATTATTTTAACACCAAAGCCCATTCAACGGAAATGACTTCCTGAAAGGACTGTTTCTGGAGTCATGGACAACATAATAAGAGTATTAAACCAGCCCTGAAGTACAAAACAAGGTAACTGTATCAATATTGGAGCCTTCTCTGTGGATTAATGGAGCAGCTCCTGAAGTGATAGATGTGAGGGACAGCCCATGTGTAATGCCAGTCCTGAGCTAGTCTGTGCTGATCCACATTTCACATCATCCTTAGTGCTTCTGTAAGTTATACCGATTATTTATGGCTAGAAGAATATGAGATGGCACAGAAGCATCTTTAGTATTTTGCTCATAGAGATTCAAAGAATAGCTTGAGTACTCTCTGTGGGTGACAACAGAACTGTATTAAGACTTTCCTTCTCTTTATCCAAAAACTTGGACAGGAGTAGAACTGGGGTCTAAGGAGCTGCCCTCAAATGCTTGCGAAATTATTTAAAGACTACTAAATGTTCCTGCAGCTACAAGCAGTCAGCATCTGCTGTGTGTGATGTTTGGGGAACTTGTGCTAGGTGCAGGTGGCATCCCCCTCCTCTGGTTACTATTTATTCAAAGAGTAGGAAAGAGGAAGGAATACACGGTCCACAGACAACTCTCCTTCCTAGCTGACAGGTTCAGTTCTATTTCATAAAAACTACACAAACCAAGAATATTACATATGAGGGAGCATTTCAGTAGATCATGTGGGGGTCTATTTAGATTAATTTCTGGTAGTCTTTTTACCTCATTTATGAAAAAAAATAGATCCTGTAGAAGCAGAATTGACAGTAGTGTCACTGTGTCTGCAGAAGATGACATATACAAAACATAATTATTTGACAAATACAGGATGTGGCTGCTTGTACTTCAAACATGGTTTCTCTCACATCTGAATGTGCAAGAGCAGTTTTCCCCAATTTCGGGGGAATTGAGTGAATTGTTTCTCATTTAAGTAATATTTTGGTCTTAATCCCTTTTACTTTCACCTTGGGATCTTTTTCCCATACACAAAAGAAGTTGTGAATAAAGCACTGTATTTTCACTTTCTGAGAAATTCAGGAAAATATAACAACTGTTTTTTGAAATTATGAAAAAACAATGCTACATGTTTAATCTTGAGTATTACCTGGATAGTAACTAATTTTTGCCCCTTAGGGTACACAAGCAGTAAAATATCAGACATAATGAAAGTATTACAGTTATGAAGATTACACTGAGGTTCAGTAACTCCAAGGGAAATGATAGATCTGAAATTTTACACGTGAAAGTAAATTTAGGACTAAATTTTCAATTATATATATTGTGTCACATATATATGTATATAATGGAAAAGAGCATTTATATATAAATAAATGTCACAAAAGAACCCCAAACCAGCCCAGAATTATCAAGTTCAAGAAACAGATAACAAGAGTGAGAAGTTGAAATTATATTCAACAGGGAATAGTTCTATGAAGCAAACTTAAATAGGAATTGCACTGAATAGGTATTATTCTTAAATAAGTACCTCAGACCACAGGCCAGGTCTGAGAAAAGAGACACCCTAGGATGATGTGGTTATGCACGTCCTGTAAAAAAGAATAATTTCCTGAGAAATTATCAAGAGATAATTTCTAGAGAATCTTATGTCTGAGAGGATACACACTGCAGTAGTGATCCTCAAGTGCCAGAATGGGGTTAGAGACAGTTGAGGTTATTCTGAACAGCCAAAGGGGACAGACTCTTTTGTTCTCTTGCTATAGGGTTAAAGAATGTAAAGGTGGAATCAAGTCTAGTTTATCTTTTTCTCATGTATGCCCGATATCAAGGTAAGCCCTGAGGATTTCTAAATTTGATAAAGTAGAGCTGCCAAATAAATGGGGAAAAAAAAACCAACAGGAGGTGTGGACAAGGAAGTTCAGCAGCTGCTAATCTAACACTTTTTCACTTTTTTCAAATGGATAAAGCTTATCATTTGCAAACCTCACATTGGACTTTATTGTGATAGTTGTAGCACTTACTCAGGAGAACCATGAATCATTCACACAGAGTCTACACATCATTCCTAAACTAAATAGATGTTTTAAATGAAAGCAAAATTATATCGTATCTGAGCATTATTTGTCTTTTACAGGTGCTGTATGTATCATATAAAGAACAAAGCTCAAAGCTTTATTTCCTCCCCAAAACAAAAATCTCCCACTCTGAGCATTCAAATAACTGAAATTTCATCAAACTGTATCCTGATTCAGCTTTTTAGGTGTGTGTGAGGGAGAATGTCCTCTGTGATCCTGAATACTTGTGAGAATTACATAAACTTATCAATTGGAAAATGGACATTTCTGCAGGGTATAGTGTTTATGTTCAGATTCAACTAGCTCGTCTCTAAATTCAGTATATTAACCAACGATATTCTCATAATGTAGTTTAGACTGTAACTGTTTCCTCTCTTGGATTTCACCCTTTGTTTGTATCTTGTTTTTTAGAAACTGGCACAGTCTGTACAACAAGCAATGCTTTGTTTCACGTGGGAATCTTTAAATAGCATCCACTCAGACATATTTGCTTTCAGAAAACATTCTGTTAGCATGGCAAGTATTATAACTAATATATATAACATTTTACCACTTCAGTCTAGCAAAGTCTTTTTGTTACATTGGTCTTTTATAGCTGTCATATTTTTATAGATTCAAGAATTTGGGTCAGGAGGAGAGTTAGAAGGTTGTCCAGTCCAGCCTCCCACTGAAAGCAGGAGCAGCACAGAATTCAGATTGCGTTGCAATCTGACCTAAGACTAGGTCTTAGTCCAGTCATGTGCCAGTATGGACACCACATGGCTTCCTTGGGCAAACCATTCCAGTTCTCAGTTGTGTTTATAATGAAACTGGTTTCTCCTTATAGCATGTCAGGACCTCCTGTTTTAATGTAAAGCATCGTCTATTATTTTTCTGCCATGCGCCTCAGTAAAGTACCTGACTCCATCTCCTAGTAATTTCCTCATAGCTACTGAAAGGCTGTTACTACATCCTTCAAAGCTGTCTCTTCTCTAGGTCTAGGCCAAAGCACGTTTCCCCAACCTCTCCTCATAGGACATGAGCTCTAAGTCCACATCCATTTTGATGGCTTCTGCTGGCCTCACTCAAGTTTATCAACACCTCTCTTGTACTAGGAGTCCAAAGATGGATGCACTATTCCAGGTGCATTTATGGATGCACTTACGAGCATTGAGGAAGGGGGAGGAATCACTCTCCTCATTTTACTGGCTATGCTTCTTATGGTACCACACAGTATGCTTTATCCTGGACAACTGGACTCAAATTTCTCAAGAGATCTCTGACTCAATCTTCTTCTGCTACTTGAACATCATTTCAATATTCAAATGTCTTCCAGACTGAGGCAATGAATCTACCTCAGTTGTATCTGCATACACTGTTACTAAATCACTTCCCTGTTCAGCAGCAAGCTCACATTATACTTGTTAAACCTTTTGATGCTAACCCAGATAGCAACAGCTCTTCTTGTTCCCCTTGGTACCCCTAGATTTTCAAGTCTAGCTCAGCTTTTTCTTTTTACCATACCAGCATGCCTGGGCAGTGTTTCTGTGTTCCTCCTTTGTAGCCTGCCCTTGCTCCTACATCCTTTATGTCTTTTTAATTTATTTTTTTTCCACTAGTGCTCAGTCATGAGTTCCCTTCTGAGCCAGATGTTATTTTGAAACATCTACTAATTATTTCTTTAAGGAAGGGAAGGTATTAGAGCTATAGCCGTTGGAAAGTTAGAAGAACTAATGAGCTAGTTGCCATATTGTTTGTTTGTTTGTTTCCTTAAAGCAGTGGCTGATATGTAGATACAATACAAATCTTTCATTAAACTTACTGTCATTCTGTACTACTTTTACAGATTTACTTGAATGTTCAGTGTCCTGTCAGGTTTTATACATGAAATTTTATATAACCTTGGTGCACTTATAGATGCACTAGGAAGTTCTGTTTACATTGTACATTAAAGATGGTTGAAATTGCAACCTAGATATCACTTGCCATTACAGGTGTAATGTCTACAAATGTCCAAATGTCTTTACTAATTTGTTTCATCGTATAAATTCCATGTTGCTACCCATTTTATTGTAGGAAACTACATCCTCAGTTTCATCCTTTATTAGAGGCCTACCTGCCTGGCCTGTTAGGCATCTGCCCAGTTTTATTTGGGATATTTGAATACAAAAACATTTGAGTTAACAGGAAAACATTTTGCTGTGTATTACAATCATCAGAACAGCTTAATTCTGAAGATAATTGCAATTGAGGCCTTCAGTTTTAGAAGGAACTAATCAATTGTTTTGTACTGGGAGATAAATGCTATTGTCACTGGCAAATAAATGCAACTGGCACTGGAGAACAACTAAGGCATCCCTAGCACACAGTATTCAGCATTTCACTACTATCATTAAAGATGTACAGAAAACAGAACAGAAATACTTTTCACATCGTGTGGAATTCTTGTAGTGGCTTTCGGTGGTTACGTAACCTCATTGAAACACTGTCTAATTTCAAAATAAAAAAAAATTGTTGCTAGCCTGGCCTTTTATAGGTCATGGCATAAGACAGCAGTTTGTTCTCCATTTATCTTCTGCCTCTTTTTATGTCATATTTTCTTCAAGAAATGATAGATACAGTGATTTGTCCTACGTACTTTCTTCCAATTAGTGACCAGGGGACATAGAAATCTGTTATTTCCTTCAAGGGTTAATACTGCCCCTTTCCTTCAGACCCCTACCCCATCAAACAACACAGTCGATGTTGAAGTGAGCTAACTACCTCCTGACAGCTCAGCACATCTGGCTGCCAGCGTTGATGGCACTCAGCACCCTGCTGGAACTGGCCCCTGACACAGGGAGCATAATGTGTCATCAGCAGAGCATCAGGAACCCTGCAGCTTTTGTGGCAGTGAAATGATCTCACATCTCTGGTTTTAAGCAGTGCCCCTTCAAATACCCATCATTTAGGCATGTTATTACATACGAGGATATTAAAAAGAATAACTGAGACATGATCTCACTGGTTTAAGTCACCCTTGTTGGGTGGCCTGACAGCCTATTTGGATTCATAATCCATTCCATGTTTTCTTTCAGTTCTTTATATATAGACAAGGACTATTAAACAAATGCAATGTGATAATTAAATGAATATTATTAATGAGTTCAGCTGCTGTTTGAAGGTGTTGATAGTCTTCATTAGATATATTTCTTTCTTCTGACTAAAACAGCACTGGCAATATTTTTAATTTTAATATTAAAATAATTTTTCTCCCTACTGTTCACATATTTGACACCTCCAAATATGATTTTTCTATGCTGGATTTTATTTTTAGTCATCTGAATGTTATGCTAAAAAGTTAATTGATAAAACCTGCTTTACTGACTGTGTAGAAAGAAGTGTCATATATTCTCTTTCCCTATGACAGATAAAACTATCTTGGGGGCACACACAGCAGTTCCTGGTGTTACACTACTAATGCTGCTTGCCCTACAATAAATTAATGTAGTGATGCAGAAAAGAACGTATCAAGTATATGCATTACAATAAAGTATTATGTAAGGATTTCAGATTGGGGAGGGGGGGTTGAGTGTGAATTTTATTTCAACTCAGATGCAAAGCCATTCCTACTTCTAAAGTAGTCAATTAGGGAATCACACACTGACAATTTAATCCAGTCATTTCTGCATGTAACAGATACAGAGTAGTAATCATGGTAGCTATTTGTACGTGCTGCATTTCTGCATGGGGTTGGTTTAGTGTATATAGCACTGTGACACGTCTTATTTTTAATTGAAAGTAATGAGACTATACAAATAATTTCTCATTCTCTGACTGCCCAAATTGCCATTGTCAGACTGCCCATTTACAGCCAATTGAAATGTTGACTTGTTTTTGTCGAGGAGAACGGTTAAAATACTTGTCCCTACAAGGATTGTTTAAAGTCAGAACGTTACCAAGAGCCAAAAGGATGGCTTCTCTAAACCCTACTTCTAAAACTGTGCTTTGCAGAGTAATACAGTTGTCTTCACAAACAGGTATTACAAGACAATTTACCCTTATGACTAACATAACTTCAGAAATGGCATTTACTTTCCAGTTATTTATGGTCTGTATCTAAAACAAATGAAGTGTAAACCTAACCTCCCTAACCAAGTCAGCTTCATTTCTAAGAAGGCTTTTGAATAAATGAAAAGCTTGTGTGTTTTTATTTGGATTTTAGAAGCCTGAAAATGTTTCATGATTACATATTTGATATTCAGATACTTGATAAAGGCTTTACAAGTGTATGCTTTTAATATGTATTTTGGAAGCAATAATGAGAGAAAAATAACAGAGACATTTTTAAAAAATTGAATTAATTTAATACAGCCCAAGTGCATAGGGGTATGGTATTTTTATTATTCTTTGAAATTATTGTTTTCTCCCTGAAGCCCAAGATAATCAAAGGGAATATAACATCAAATTTTAGAGATGAGGGCAGTGACTTCAACCCTAGAACTGCCCAGGTCTATTGGCTGGGAAAAATAAATGTATTATATTGAAGTGGTAATGCTAAAAATAAACCTTTTTTGAGTACAGGATTGACAATTCCATTAAGCCTACCTAATCGGCCTTTCTGAAGTGCAGCAAAAAGTGTAAGCAAATATGTCTAGCTACAGGCTACCATGCTTTTTCCAAAGCCTGCAACAGCAAATTCAGGCTTCCTTTAAATATTTTAGGGAGTATGGAGACTTTCATGTATACCTTGGTTGCAGGTTGATAGTGTTTTATATTTTATGGGGATAAAATACCAGAACTGTGATGCTGAACCCAGATCAGGGATCAGAGTTAACATGCTATCTCTTAGGTATTATCTGCAAAGGAAACTTTCCAAAAGGGATTAAAGAATTATAAAGAAAGTTCATTACTACCTGACATGGAAATATCATCTATATCTTGTAGAAGGAAAAAAACCCAAACTACTAACAAAAAATAAACAGAAAAAAGAAATAAACCAAAACGTTTTGAGTCTGTTCTTTTCCACTCTGCTACCAATACCCTAAACACTGACAATATTATTATTATGCAGCAGTGTACAAAAGAAAAATTACTAGGTTTGAATGAAGTTGAAATATGTTTTAGTTCAGCAAAGCATATCTGCCTTCAGTCACTAATTTGAAAAATTTTAGGATCTCAGGGCTACAGTCTTAGGATCACTGAGAAGTTTTTGTATTTAAGCAAGTGGAAGAAGAGCATGCAAAAACCTGTTGGAGAAGTTTCTAGTTAGCTCCATGCATAAAACACATTTCACCATTAGTATTATTATTACTACAGGTTTCAGTGGGGAAGTGAAATGTGTATTCTCAAGCATACACAGAATTACTTTCTTCTGTTGAAATTCTCTTTCAACATAAGTAGAGCAGCCAGAAGAGTCATATGCTGAACATGAATGAACTGAGCACACCCGGCAAGTGTCTGCCTACTCAATTTTGTAGCCTCCTGGTTGGGAGAAATAATACTGTCGTTACAAAGGTGCCCAAAATTTAACCCTGTAATTTTTTCCAGACTATGAGATATGTTCAGCTTTTATTCAGGCCAGGTATTAGAATGCATGGCCACATTTTCAAGAAAAGTTTACTGAATTAGAATACTCAGCATTTTGTACTGAGAGGATTTTGATTTGGATGTTTTACAGGCTATGAAAGGAAGGGAAGGGCCTGCATTCTGTACCTACACAGGAGATGATGTTTTCTGAAAATCTAGTGAAGCTTACTGTTGTTTTTGTCTTTATTATATCACAGAGGATCTATCATCTGCAATTTTGAAACTCAGTAGTAATACACTGCATCCAGTAGTATCTACAAGTGATAATTACAGACAGAAGAGTAGTATTAATATTGTCTTTTTCATTTCTGCTACTAAGGCATATTTGCACATCACTTTCATGTTACCTGTAAAATAAATATCACAGGTATGATAAAACATAGAAGGGACAAACTTGAAATTCAGTACTATTCTATAAATTATTTCTTCAGAGTAACTGGCAATACTGAGAAGTGAATAATCATTGGGTTTGGTACCAGTGTTACTTTTTAGCTTTAATAAAGTTTATGGGAAATATAGTAAATAGCTTCAGATATATTTACTTTGGTGGTTGTAATTATATAATTAGAATAAATAATTAGAATTAAATTGGATGCCTAACACTATCAAACAAGGATTTAGTCAATATTACCATATGAAATTGGGTTGGCTCAATATTTAATCAAAGTGCAGAAGTCAGACAGGAAGCTTAATGTAGCACTTGAACCAGAGTCCTGTTCAGACTTCAAAAGGAGAAGATGTGCATTACAAACCGTTCCAAAAGGAAAGAAAGCAAATATAAGCACTGTAAGAAATATATAAGCACAGTAAAAAAGCATGTGCATAAATAACTATGAGTCTGAATGAAATATTTTAGTCCTTGGCAGAACTGTGGGATAGCAATGACAGAAACATTTCCTTTCAAGATCCATCCCTACTAACTTTTCATGTCATGTTTCAACAGTATTTTCTGCAAATGATGAATTTCTCTGTTCTCAGATTTAAAATAGCTGCATTCAATAGCAGGAAGACTAGCTTGGACATTTTTATTCTATCATGAGAAATATATATGGGTGGTTCATTAGAAATTCTGATATCTAACATCTTTGAATTAAACTGTTAAGAGTGGGTTTGGGCCTGTGCCAGCATCTTCATTACACTGATTATTCCAAACATACAGGGCTTATAACCTACTTACAAAATAGCAAAGGCAGGCAGAAAGCACACAAAAGGGACACACAAGGAAATCTTGGATGGCATGTATCCACCAGGTGGGAAAAGAATGTCAACAGGGAACACATAACCTTACAGTAAAATTATCACATTGATTTAAAAGGAATGGTTGGAAAAGCCATAATTTAGACTGGAGCTGGTTTTGGCTTTCATCTAGGTTTAAAAGAAGAGTAGAAAGGTGAGCTAACACCCCTTTCCCTCATCTACCTTGATGAAACAAGCGCACACTAGGCAGAACAGAGGAGTGAAAGTCAAGACTCCCTCTTGCAAGTGTTCTGTTTTTCTTTCTCTTGAATCTTAATAAATAATCTTGGTTATGTATAGCATAGCAAAATGTCAGATTGATGATTTTTATTCTGTATCAGAGTAAAGATACAAGATGTAAAGTGGTGTGGTAAGAAGATACTGTATGTATATTACTTGAATGAAGATTTTCTTGCTGCACTTTTGTTTCACTGTATTTAATCTGTTTTCTAAAGCAATCAAGTAGAAAACAAATGCGATTAAAATAACAGGAGAAATGTCCATGGGCTTTTTGATGCCATTAAATTAAATAATTTTGAAGGTCTGATTTATGACACATACAGTGCAGAGATACTGTCATTTGGGCCAGGACTCTTATTTACTCTATTTGTTAACTACAGTGCACTAGATTGCCACCCAGGTCTTTAGTTTTGTTGAATACTCAGGCTTCTTTCTGTAGTAAAAGATCACAATAACAAACACTTCTATAGGAAGCCAGGGAGCTGTGCAGGCTTTTTGTGGACAAGCATCCTCTCCCAGTCTTAGGGAGTAATTAACACAGTCGAAGGATCACTAGGGCCAAGAATGAAAGGTAAGTTAGTAAGAGTAATACCTGAAAATTCAGCTCAATTCAGAGGACAGTTCTTTATCTTCTCTTCCCTGCTGTTTCTTCTTCATCACAAGCAGGACATCATTCATCATCTTTGGTACAGTACAGAACCTTCAGGAGAGGCAAAGCAACGTGTGCTGAAGAGCACACTTCCAGCTGCTGTGGAAATTAGCTGTGAATTCCACAGCTGGTTCTTGTGAACCAGCCTGAACTACTTTTGAGTCCTGCCCCTGGCTCTGCAGCTGTATCCACAGCACACAGGTGCCAGTATGACTAAGATCCCAGCAGAGATCTGTACTTGCAGAGGTGAAGAGCTATATCTAAGTTAACACAGTGTGCACTAAAAAAAACTCCTAAGACTCACCCAACTCCATAGAAAATTAGATCTTCATTCCGTAGCAATGGAAAGAGAACCTTGAAGCAGCCTGGGCCCAAGAAAACTCAGAGATTTCAAGAATCTCAAAGCCAGCAATAAGCCTCGACTCCTCTCAAACTAGAAAATGGTCAGAGCCTCACACTGCTCCTAAGAACAGAAGCAGTCATGCTTCACTATTCACTATTCCTGTCAGCACAACCTGAGTCCATAGGAAAACTCAAAAAAGGCTTCCAACTCTTCTAACCATAACCATCTCAGGGGTGTTTTGTTGAGAAAGGTCTTTCACTGAAAGACCATTTTATTTCTTAATATTAAAGACATGTTAAAAACAAACTATATTTTCCTATTATCCCTGCGATGCATTGAGGTAATAAAAAGATGTCCATTTGATATAAGTTGAAGAACATCTCTTCCTTTGGATTACTCCCAAGTGCAAAATTGCTATCTTTAAGCTCACCAACATAAAAAATTATTTCCAAATACTTGTTAAAGTTTTGACTATTGCTATTTAGAGGATTAATCTTTGCCTGTTATCAGTATAGCTTCATTGGTCATACATTATTTACAAACTTCTATCAACTACAGGTATCCTCCAATTGAGCTACATAATTCCATAGGGTACCTAAGGAAGGTTCTGTGAAGAGACCTATAGGGAGGCACATGCCTGCAATGAAAATGCAATAAAATCAGCAGAAGGTAAACAGCAATGGTAAAGCTAAGACCCCACTTGCAGAGCAGCTACAAAATCACTGAAGGCAGCGTGTCCCTCTGTGGAAACATCTCTGAAGGCAGCAAAAAACCGGAGGAAAACACAGGAGCCAGAATACAAGCTCAGCTAAGAGTGAGCAATATTTCAGCATGGGTAGAAGACTTTTGTACCTACCAAGCCAGAATGTTTGGCTTCAAACTTTCAAAACAAGAAATGTTTATGACTGAACTATTAGAAACATATGATAAAAGTGACCTAAGGTCAGTTTTTACTTGAAGAATCAAAAAACAATGTAGAAAGATGAACATGTGTATGATTAGGATATTACTTTAATTCCATTAATTCTTGGTATCATTCTCATTATTAGCTGCAATAAATAATGCTCTGTGAAATGTGCAAAGAGGTGAATAAACAATATCTGAACTCATATACTGATCCCAAACATCCCTTACTCACAAAAAGAAAATATAGGGCATATGTTTTTTTAACAAAATCTTCTTAAAAATTACAAAGTTTCAAACTTATAATAATTTTGAAAACTGAAATGTTAGTTAGCTCATCCCTAGAGCTGTATTATATTGTTAAAATATTTATTGTGAATCAATACCAACAATTCTGTGAGTGACAAAGAAAAAAAGGCAAAAAAAGCTTTGACTTTCTAATACATTTAGATTCTGAGATTATCTGTAATTCAGTAATTGTAACAGTCAATATGGAATTAAAGGAGAGACAAAATTTGCGTTTTTTGCCTGTGTTTTACTATGCACAATATAACATTTTAGTATGACTTTTGATATCTTGTAAGGAATATTAACAATACTTATTAGATAAAAAAAGTACTGTGATGTATTTACTTTAGGATCCTTGTGTTACATAAAGATTGAGAAAAATGTTCTATTGTGTCTTCATTTAATACATATTGATAAAAATTGAAGTAAAAATTTAAGTTTTACCTATCATTATTTTATGATTTAATTATAGAAATTTAATAATTTTAAATTTCTCTTTCTCTAAATGAATGTACTAATACTGTTTCTAAAGGCACTGCTAGAGCTGCTAACAGGAGGCTCTTCTCTGTTTAATGCTCTCTCCTCTAGTCTGTCTTTTATTCTTGTCATTTGTTTAGTTGTTTCATTTTTAATCCCATCCAGAAACACCAGAATTTTCCTAACAGTACAGCCTAACACAGGGAAAAGTCAGACATTTGTCAGTTTCATGGAAAACTGGATAGTAATTCCCATTGTATAAGTATTTTTTACTGCTTAAAGCACTGTTTTTCCCACTGGCCCTTAACTGTACGCTCCCAGGCACAGTGTAAATTTGTCGATTAGGTAAGCAGAAACTCAGAACAAATCGTTGACTTTTTAATTAATACTGAAGACATCATTGTCTCCTTACATCTTTCACCTGTGAGCTGTGGAGACAAAATATGTCAAGACCATCAGTTAAGTCATAATCAGCTATGATACTTTCAGAGTTATATACAGCAACCACAGATTCCTATGGAGAAGCTTTTCTTCAGAAGGTAGAAGAGCAGTAGTTTATTCAGTAGTTTATTCAAATTTCAGTTTCTTTCAAATTTTCTTTTGACACTCAGTTACCCATTATGTCCTAAATTATTTCACTGAATAAAAATATTCCATGTCTTACATGGGCAAACAAGCAGGTGATGGAGCTTGAGCAGACCAGACAGTAGATTAGGAAACATGGTCTGTACGAAGCATTTACATACTTCAGGGATCAGGGTGAAATCTAACTAGGAACTTAAATACATGTTAATTGCTTTTCCAGTCTTTCAATTCTGTAAAATGAGTAGATGGAAAATTCAAGAATCTTTATCCTTTGTAGCTTTATACAAAGAGTTAGTGGATGGTAATACAAGCTTGCCTAATTATTGGCATAGTGTTCCATGTTGTACCCAGTTAGAATATGGCAGAGCTTTTACTGCAGTTCTCCAGATCACCAGAGATCTTTAACAGTTGCTCTAGTGCACATTTTTTCCTAAAAACTCTACAACCCAAGGAGAGTGTTAGAAGTGAAAAACTAGAATGTGACCTGATACATTCATGCTCATCTCTTCCCAAAAGTACTTCCCAAAATAGTGACATACCTTTCCGATGTGTAAAATAGCTACTCTGTGCTCACTAACAGCTTGCAGCAGAATTTTAAAATATTGAGTAGGAGGAGAAATGCCAGCTGACCGGGAAATAGGGTCATTATATGTTTTTATAGAAGTATTACTTTGAATCACTTCTGCAAAACCACTACTCAAGGTTAATGAAGCAAACACAAGTTTAACATTTTATCCTAAAGAATGAGCACCAAATGGAGTATTATCTCTAATACTGCATTGCGGTTTCACCACTGGGTTTCTGCCCGTGTCTTAGGGTGGGACTTGAATGCAGCTCCCTGGCCAGCTTAGAAACTTACTGTAATCTCAGCCCTAAAGGCACCCACTGTGCTTTGAATTACATGGCAAAATACACATTATTAGAGAAAAAAATAATAGGAATGTTATACAGATAATCAAGGGCCTAAATTATACAGTTAGTCAACTTAAAGACTAAGATTTCTCTTAAACATATTTGTGGTGTTGTTGCAACAAAAATCAAACAGGCACTAAATTACAGTGGACTGGATTCTATTTTATCCTGCCTTTCATTCAGTGTAACACTTAGGCAATTTCTTCCAGACTATTGCAGAACCAAGACTAGACTCAGTGAGAGTTACTAGTCATGTTACTGAAATTGTGTTACTAATATTTAACGCTTCTTTTGCTTCTTCTAAAATGTAGTAGTTGTCCTTCAAGTGTTAAATATTCATATGGATGGCATAACGTGTTACCCTAGGCCTTCAATTGTAGTGTGTGGCTAATAATGCTTTTTTTGCAGTAAAGGTGACTATTTTGAATTCTACAGATGCTGTTGTGACTGGTAAGAGCTACTTAAATCTAGAGGTATAATTTGGCTCTGCATCCCAGCATCCAAATGAAAATAAGAGATAAATCTGAGGGATGCAGGTTTTTTTGAAGGCTACAGATACCATACTGGCTTTCTTAGCCATGGTTTTCTTACACATGGGGCCCGAAATAGCCAATGAAGAAGCAGCACAAACTAATGCCAGCTGTGTGCAGTTTCTCATAACATTTTGTGCACTGGCACAAAATTTGCCATACATGTGGAAAGCACAATCAAAAGTTCCTTGATACAGACAGCATTAGTAAGTGATTAGTATACTACTGAAACACCTGAGGAACACCCTGCTTCTCCTGGTTGCCAGTTAAGTGTTAACCAAATAGAGTTTCAAAGGCATTATAGCAGCAGAAGAAATGCTGCTGATAATCAATTGCTTAACATGTAGAGAGCTTGAGGAGTTCTTATCTTGAAACTGTCTCTAATCTTCCTCAGCTTTCTCAGGTATATCTTGCTTTCATTTGCATTCCGGCCTGCTTTCCAGACTCATGCATACAAGAATGGAAAGCATTTGGTGAGCACTCTGGAAATCAAGCACTTTCTTTGCTCTTGGCTTTTATTATGTATGTGTGTGAAGAATGGTGTGAAGCACTATTTGGTGGTTCTTCCAGTTCACAATTGCACACCATGAAGCTGTCTAAAGAAAATGTACTAACCGTTTAAAATTCCCTCACTTTGACTATTTACCAAAATCAATCCAAAGTCATAACCAATTTATGCTTTGCTTTTACTGCAAGTTTACTATTTTTTGACAATTTTGAACTCCTCAAATTTAATTGAAAAGCTTCTTACACTGATGGTTATAATGACATTTAATCACTGTTTTAATCATATGTGTACTATAGCACCAAAACAAACAGCTTGATAGTCTTTTGAAGGTGCACGTGCAACAAAAATGAAAGCAGCAGCCCTTTCTTCTGACATATTTGGCAAAAATAGAAATTAGAAAGCCATCTGTAATGCTGTTATAATTGACAGGATCCCTTTGGACAAGACAGCTGGCTAGATCCCGGATAAGCACCTTGTTTATGTATGTAGAAAGTGCTGTCCAAACACAGGAGGTGAGAAGAGTTTGTACAGCTGGATACCAGATTGCTGGCAGCTCTGAGAGTCAGAGCAGTCCCCGATACAACCCTGATACAAGATTAAAGCACTGCTGGAGAAGTCTGTAGGGACAGCACATCTCTATATATGCACAAACTCCTGACTTAACTGTCTTTGTTTTCTTGCTAATCCCAACGAATACTTTTTAACCAGGTCTTTAGATACAAGGATTGTACATGCAAATTGTTCAGGATGTTATGCCAACAGGCAGTCAGGAAGATCAGAGGAATAACAGCAAAACTACTTCCATGTGGAAGTTTGGTTCCTTACTCATTAACTAAAACTGTCATTTGTTTTGTGTTGAACAAATCTCTTCACATTTCTTCTTTCAAATTTCCTGGAAAACCTGTTTCATAACAGACTTTGTTGGGTGAAGAAACATACACAACTGGAGTCTAATTGCAAAGTTGATGAAAGGATTAGACTCATCCAACACAGATTCAATTCATTTAGATGAGAGACTTTTCACTATGACAGGATAAACTGAGAATAAAACTTTTAATGCCTTTCAAGCTTTTAAGCATGAGCTCAAAAGCACTTCCTACCAGTTCTAATCAAAGCCTGCAAAGTTCTGATTATTTTATTACCACCAATAGAATGTATTTTAAAATAGCCTTCTTCGATCTATCCCCAGCACTAAAGATATCCAAGTGTAGGCCTATTTCAGTCAGCATTTCTCTTAAGCTGTATGTGCCTTTGCAGTAACTACACTTGACTAGATTTGTTCAAGATCTGTGTATCAGTTTAACTGGAATTAGAACTTGGGCTAAGAACTACATATTTGGTATTTAAAAGGCAGAAGGATGGGTTAGGAAAGAGCTTGCTGCAACTGAGACACACATTTCTTCTCTGCGTTTAACTTTGTGATTAAAAAAATAAAGGAGATGCTTTAGCTTGGAGTTGGGATTTTTGCTAATAAGTGAGGTGAAGTGTCACTAATAAGTGAGGTTTTAGTGTCACTAAAAAAATCAAAATATAACTCAACTGTTACAAGACCTATGCTTGTTTTCTTTATGTTATTTCTTTATGTAAATTTATGGTATAGGGCACTGCTGAAATACTTCCCCTGTATTTTTATTTTTAAATTAATTCTATTTTACTTTACAGTGAAGAATTTGTGGGGCAATAGAAAAAATTTCTATACTTACCGTTAAACATCTAAAAATATGAAAAAAAGAAAAATGTTCATGGAGCTATTAAAATATTCAAGATAGCCTCAATTCAGGAAACTGGCAAGAAAGTCATATCACACCTTCTCTTTTAATGGCATACGTTCTGAGTTGTATTATCTGCAATAGTTTCTTGTGTTGTTGTAATAGGCATAGCTGTATGTTTGCCCTTGTTTTCTTGCTGTTATAGAAAAAATCTTTTTTTTTTTTTAACAGCATAATTGTATTGCCTAATGAATAAATTATATAACACATTTAATCCTGATTGATATTGCAGTAAAGCACAAATTATTTCTGCTGCAAATTAATGAGTACTCTGTATCTACAAAAGATGATTCAACTAATCCAATGTATAGATTTTCTTAAGGCTAATTGTTCAGTTTAATGAACCAGATATCTTCACTGGAGCAAGTGTCATGTGCCCTTACACCAAGCAGCTAAGAGAGATGTAAATCCTCTTGCACAATAGCAGTAGTTATAGGTCAATCTCTGTTGTGATCTGTCTTCTGCTTGCTCAGTCTCCTTGACTTTAAGGGGAATGCTCATGCAGAACAGAGCAGAGTTTTCTACTATGTTTTGACTTGCGATTGGATTTTTTTTCTTTGTGTTCTGTTCAGCTTTGCATCACTTAAAATACCAAAACTAAAACAGAATGAGGAAGCTCAGCTGTGATATAGAGGGTATCTGAAAAAAACCAACAGAGATAGGAAGGAACTAGTGAGGGTCTGTTAGAGGGACTGCAGGGATTACTGGCTAGCTTCAGGAGTCAAAAAAAAAACCCTTTTTGGATAAACCGTTTCTGTGGATCTGTGGATCTGTCATTTTGAGCCACTGACAAATTTAGTGGGAAAAAAAACAAAGTACAGCAAAGCAATTGAATAAAACTGAAGCCCCAGACTTGTATCAGTTGCCATTACTGACATGAGAGATGGGATGAATTAAAGACAGCTGATAATGAATTGGAATGACATCGTGGAATGAGGTAGAGGCACTCATCCATGAGCAGCAGAGCTAACACAAGATAAAAAGAGCAGTTATGTGCTTAGTCACTTTTTGCTTCTTGTTACTGACTGAAGTGCTACATTATCCCCTTCCAAATGTTACTTACAACATTCAGCGTTTTTCCAGATCACAGTCAAAATGTCAGATACATGGAAAAGAACACAAAAAAAACCCCAAAACAAACCTATAAGAAAGCAACCAACAAACAAACCCCAACCAACCAAAAAAACAACAAAAGCCCCCAAGACAAACAAAACCAAAACCAAACCCAACCAAAACAACCACTCAAACTAAACCAACCAAAAAAAAACCAGTTACGCAAACTAATTTGAAATTAAACATCACACCTGGAAAAGCAGCAAGTTATAAATTTGATGTTACCAAATTAGTGATTTATCATTACATAATGATACTGTCACAAAACTTCTCATCTGTGTCACCATCATTAGCAACAGCATTAATAAGAAGGGAATATAATTAATGTTTTTCCTTAAGTCTTTTGTAAAAACCCTGTTGAAGTCCATAGATTTTTCCTCTTGGCATCAGAAAAGTCATGATTCAGGGCATTATACTTTTTAAATTACAATTTGCTGTTGGAAACTTTTTTTTTAGATTCACTGGTCCTGCTTTTTTCAAGCATTCCCAGGTACCTTTGAAAGACTTGTCTAACAATGAAATTTACCATTAGCTAAAAACCTGCATACAGTATGGTAGAAAACATTCTATGAAAACTTGTTTCTCTGGGTATTTTTTTATTATTTTTTTTTACTTACTGTGAACCCAATCGAAGTAGACTGAATAAAGGAGGTAAACCTTTCTTGTTTGATTTTAATTGCAACTTCTGTTTCGCCCTGGAAGTCTTCATTAATCCATTTGGAAGGCACTGGAAATATTTGAGGTGGGGGATTAGAAGAAAATATTCTTTAAATAAAATGTGTTAAAAAAGAAAGCATTTATTCCTCTAACTCTGAAGCACTATTTCCTGAGTTAAGCAAGAATATGTACTTTTTAATCCAATTTATATGTGAGACCTTGCTTTAACTTTGTCTTCTTCATTTACCAACCCAGATACACCAGCTCATATTTGTTCTCTTTTTGAGGTCTAGACACTGAAACATTATTCTCACATTCCTTAAAATTGGCTGTATCTCTGAACTTTTACATTATCCCTTTCAGATTATGCAACATCAAGCACAACAGACACCAGATATTATACAACAGTCTGAGAATTACCATTTTTTGTATCATATAAAAAGATACAAAAAGCAAACAGATTGCTACTTAATTGAATTTTTCACAAAATGACAAGGTAGCCAGTATTTTTGTACCTAGGTATTTAAGTTGTATCTGAATGATTCTTTCAAGCTAAGAATTTCTCTTCCTATGTCAAGAAACACATCCCACAGCACTAGAGGGAACTTTTTCTGAACTTTTCCTTCAGTGTGTGGTTGGGCAAACACAAGAACCACTTGAGAAGAAATTAGAAATAAAGCACATATATATTGTCCTGATATTTTGTGAAGGTGGCTCATAAAACAAAGAACAAAGCAAGAATTGTAGGACTGTGATATACTTGTGCAGGAATTGGCTCATCAGCCTTCTATGTTATGCCATGGTGGCACATACAAAACTGAAGAGAGCAATCTGACAGCTTTTAATTATATTCCTTGGTTATCCAGCAGTAGCTTTGCATCCATACAAAACTCATCATTCTAGAAAGTGTGAAGTCAAGGCCTTTTCTTAAATTTGTGTCCTTTTATTGACTGATTGTCTCTTTCTTCCTCTCTCCCCTCTTGTTTACATATTTATAAATGCTTAAAAATGCATTTAAGCATTTTTGCTTGAACTACTGAAAGCATTTTTAATAAACAGGCATTACAATTTTCTCTTTCAACACGTTATCAACGATAATAAGCTCATGACACAGACCTTGGGAAGTAAATCACAAGTTTATGACAATCTAAGCACTATGGATCTCATAATGGGTAAATGCAAAATCTAACTTTATTTCCAAAAGCTTTTATTTAGTGAACAATAAGTTAATCAAATACATATTCTCAATAACAGCTGCTTAATTTTGATAATCACATACTGTATCTGCAGTGCTTTCCCTCTCATCCAGATATATGAGGTAGTTTACCTTTGCCATAATATAAAGCTAAACATGGGTAAACTCAGCCCATGTACCTTCATCCTGAGTAATAACATTCTTGCATCATAGTCCAATGTCCCAAAAACTTGGCACGTGATACAGTAAACTGAGATACCACAGTGTTAATTGAAATATTTGAATTCTGCCAGCACTGGTGGTTACTAATGACTTGTCAGAACAATGTAGGGCCAGCAGGCTGGGTCTTTCACAGAATTTAACTGACTATCCTCATTCAATTCTGGAAGCTATTCTGACCTACCTGAGCTGAGAAGTTGACCTTTTATTTCTGTTTAGATGTACTAGTAACAGATTTTTAGTGCAACCTAGTGATGTTACTTTTCTCTAGCAAAATATGCATTTCCTATGTCCTGTTACATTCAAATAACCATATTGCAGTGGGTGAATTGCTTGTAAATAGCACTTCAGAGTGGGCGTGAGAAGATTGGTTCCAGGCTGTCGTGCCATACTATTCCCTTGCAAACAGCTTTTCAGTATCTTTGTGCAGCAAACTTAAAACCTTTCACATCCTAATGGCTTGACAGCAAGTGACTTCATGAAAAAAGTGGTAAAAGAGCCATTCCTATGGTTCACTGCTTGGAATTGCTTTCCTGTCTATAGTGCATACATTGCACTTACAAACTGTGCTGCTCTTCTTACAACTACTCCTAACCATTTGCTGCCCCCATATTACTGTTCCTTTTTGTTCATCACTATTTCCATATCAGGGTGATAGATGTTCCTCCTGTGGTCTCAGTATTATCTTCCCTAAATTGAAAAACTAAATTCTTGACTGATCAAATTTATGGTTAAACTACATACCAAGGTTCATTTGGGAGACATTTAGAAATGTTTTGAATACTTATCCCCAAGTTCAGCATTAATAGATGTTATTTTTGGTTGCAGAGGTTTTCTCTTTCCCTCTCCTATGTATTCTTCCTTAAACCTACAGTAACAGTGTCAGCAGCTTCTCTGTTTTAGCTCAATTTGCAGTACATTTAATTTCTATTCAAGTAGAAAATAGGAGAGTAGGAGGAGTTTTATTTAAAAGATGTAAGACATGATCTTTTCAATGAGCCACTAGTTTCTTTTACAACTACTGTAGTGAAGTATACTTCCATGCATAAAAATAAATTTGATTCAGAGAATTACAGCAACACATATAAATGTTTAATGAGACTCTAGAAAGTGCTCTCTTCTTTTATGTATTCCAGTTTGTGTTTGATAAAGTACAAAACAAAGCTCTTTTTGTGATCTTGTTTGTTCTTAAATGTCTATCACTCTTGAACAAGGATCAGGCATAAAAACACCCCAAATTTTCAAGTGCTTTTTCTGTTGTTGTTTTTTTAAAATATGCTACTGGAGTATGTCACAGGGAGAGGAAGAATGCTACAATTTTGTTTTGAAGTATTTTCATCTCTGCAACTTTAGTGCCTTAAAACATAGTGACACAAAAGATAAGATCAATCTTGGTACCTCTCCCAAATTTTTTTCATGCATTTCCTTATTTACCCTGGGAACAGCTTTTCAGACAGAGGTTGCTCTGCAGGCAGAATCAGGAAAAAAAAGTGTTTTGACAGATTATGAAAGGGTGATATAATTGGCATCCTTATCTGAAGTCTGCACTTTGAAGAAAGGCAGCGTGAGCAGGTGGTTTTCCCACACTGCTTCAAACGCAGGTGATGCAAATTAAAATAGGCCAAAATACATAGACCACTCACATCTAGGTACACTTCAAGGTTTTTTTTTTCCAAGCAAACATCTAGTCTCCACCCCCCACTGTCCTTTTTGAAGGCTTGCTAGGACCACAACCTAGTTACAGCCAGCTGACTAAAATGGTGTTCTGTCTATGCTAAGTGTTATTTAAGATACCGTTCACTGCTGGTGGAAAAACACAGCTCTGTCTTCTGGGAACTGTACAGCAAATTACATACGTATGAAATTGGTTGGGTCTTCAGCTAACTGTATCAAGTCTCAAATCGATTAGTAATTGTGGCATACATGTTCTTAGTCAAAATTGGGCAGAAAATTGAGAAATTGCCAATGCAATTTTCCTTTGCTATCTGTGATGACACACTAGCTGATTTTTCCATCCAGGGATTAATTAGCATTACCTTACCACATAAAGTAAGGAGATAAAGGCAAGAGAAATAGCACAGTCCCGATGTTCCTTCAGGATAAGAAATTCAACCTTTTAACCAATGAAATATGTATAAAACAGTCTTTGAACATTGTAACCTTTCCCTAGTGACACGATCAGAAATGCACCTGATCCTTTGCCACTTTTTCCAGTCATCAGACCATTCAGGGTATTAATCAGAACTAACCTCATTTAGAAGTGGGAAAGCCAGATGGGTGTCTAGAAGGTCACAGGACCCTATACTGCCCCTCTTCCTACTACACCAGATCTGCAAAACATAAAACATCTTCTCAACAGAGGGATAACCCAAAATGCTATATCAGGCCTGTGCGCATGGACTGCAGCACGCCACGGAAATCGTATACTTAATATGTCTTCATTATCTATTTTTGGATCTTTGTACAATAACTACAAAGACCTCACTGTTTTTCCTTGTTAAATATTTGCTTATGCAACCTTCCCCCTTCAGGCAAACGGGTTCATGTGATCCTTACTTTATAAGGAATTTCAGTCCCATATGTTGCTCCTAGCACTTTTTGCTGCTCTACTGGCACCTCTGCTGCTTGCCCTTTAACTGAAGTGACAATTAAATCATAGAAAAACAAATCTTAAACTGTAACAGAAATCTCTCCAAGCCTGAGGCTAAAACCACCGAGACCCCTTGTAGATTGTATTTATGTCATAGACTGCATCTGGCCCTATGAAAATAATTATATAAATCTCTAAACTCCATCAGAATTTCAAGACTGACTTTCTGAAGCTAAGGGAAAGCAGGTTTTGCCTGATGTACAGGGCTGCTTTGATGTTAACAGAAGTGCAAAACCTTCAAATTAATTAGAGCTCAAAGTATAAATGCAACAAAGGGAATTCCCTTCCCTTCTGTTCTTTCCCAATAGAGACAGGAAATTCCCTTCCCCTTCTGTCTTCTCTGTGCAAGAAGGGAATCCCTTTTCTATTCTTAGTCATGATGACGTTTCTTTTCTCTCCCCAAGAGCAACACAAAGTTCTTTTTTTCCCTTGTTTCCCCTTTTCCCATTAGAGAGTTGAGGACTACCCTTTCTTCCCATCATCTCCCTCCCAGAGGTGAAGAGGGATTCCTTTGCCTGCTATTTTCTGCAGACATGCAGTATACCAGTTTCCTGCTTTAATATTTCAGTATGGGAACTACATTTTTTTCCTTATTTTTTTTCTTCTTCCCCTCTGAGAGCACCATTTTATCCTACAAAAATATGGAACTCGACACTCCCTTCTAATTCAGTTACTGGCAGCTGTGGTTCTAAATATAACTGTATCCTTTTAGTATGGATCTCTCTACTTTTAAGTGCTAATTAATAATTTATACAGGGAATGGGGTTTAGAAACAAAGCAGAAAACCATAATCCATATTTCATTAAAGGGGTTTTTCTTCAGTCTAAAGCACACCCTCTGCAGCTTTTAGGGCAAGAATTTCATTTTTTTCACCAGAATTGACTGGGATAATCTGCCCCGTAGGAATTACTGAATACTGTGAATTAGCAAATTATCTCAAGTTCACTTTGATGGAGGGTGATGGCCTGAATAAACCACCACTAATGTACAGATTAAGTTCCATTTCAGTTGTAGGCCACTGAAGCAAGCTTTGTGTTTCCCTTCACAGGGTAATGAGTTTCACCTGTGTGATTAAAAACAAAGAATAATGGATGATGATGTGAACTTCATTCAATTACTATGGTACTGTTGTTGAGTTTTAATAATTTAAAATATTGCAGATCATAGAGGTAACTGTTCTGTGATACCTTTAGTAAAAAATAATGAGGTATTATTAGTGTGAAACCTGATTGTAATGTATGTCCTGGTCTAACCTCTCTTGGGTAGGATGTGGCTGGTAGATCCTCCCTGAGAATTCTGTTCTCCTTTTTAAAAAAGAAGTAAGCTGCAAAAGAATTGGTCAACTCCTAATACAGAATGTACTTTCTCTGGTTTTAAATGAAACATGCTCTTTTTTTCCTAGCTGGCTTTTGATATGAAGGGTACAGTCAACAAAGAATAGAGGGAGATTTCTAAAAACCAAAGCAAAGGATAGTAATAATTAAAAGTTAAAGTATTAATTAAGGAAAATACTTTTTAAACCATAGAGTATCAGTAGTAAAGACAGGTTTTTCCCCTCAAAGCTTTCTTATTCTGATTGACTGTTCTCTGTTCTTTGTGTAGCCATGGAAAAGGCTGTGATATTACTAAATATATCATTAATATTTCACTCTAAATGTTTATAGAAAAAGATAGTCTCTTAGGAGCAAATCCTTGTTTAAATAAAATTACAAGCTTGTTAATTCCATCCACTTTCTGCCTGGATTAGTTGATTAGGGTTTCTAGTCTCAGATGAAGCCCCAGTAGTGTCACAAAACCTATGTTATACAGTCCTTCTGCTTTAAGGACTTCTGGCAGAAACAAATGAAAATTTGGTACAATATCATCTTCAGATATGTTGACATCAGCTAGTCTTTTATATCTTTAGACAGATGATAGAAGATGTATCACAAATAATAAGAGCAGGTTGATAAAACGAGTATAACCAGAGTATTTTGAACATTGTCATTTTAAAAACACATCATATTTTAATTTCATTTTGTGAGGGTAAATAGCTGTAAACCTTGCACTATTAAAACCCAACATGCAACTCTGCAAACAAAAGATTGGTCAGTCAGACAGATTCAGGGAAATGAGCATCTTAAAGTGACAGCAAGCTTCATCAAATAACTGAGGAACACAGGAGGCAGTTATGTCTGAGTAGTAACTTTTCCTCTGGCAGCTTACTAATTTTGACTTTCACAGTTTCAGTTCCTCCACTTGAGACAGTTTGATACGAATTCTTCAGCACATTTTAAGCATCTGCTGCAGCCAGTCTCAGCTGGTTAGAATTTAAGGCTCAGATGACTGCATTTCTGACTAGGCTAACTCAATGTGTTACTCACAAAAGTTAGGATTTTGCAGTGAAACCTTAGCTAAATTGTCACATTTCACTACACTGGTATCTTCACAGTAATATCTGAAGCATTTTTATGGCTGGAACAGTATCACTTCAGTGGAGTGGTACACTTCTCTACCAAGAGTGATTCTAATGAAAGCATACTAGGGAACACTTGGGGAACATAATTTTTACTTGGCTCAGTAATTTTGTTTTTGAAAATGAGAAGATCCCAAAAGTAATTAACTGGGCTTTCTGTTTACTGCAAAGACACTATGGCTTCGAACAACTTCAATTGAAAGAAAACATTCACTATTTGTATTCTTTTTTTTTTTTCTTTGGGCTTTATATGGGGAAGAAAAGGTGAAAGTATGTGAAGGTCACGTGGATGTTATGTCTCTAAGGAAACTGGTTATTAAAGTTGTGCAAATGTACATGCAAATATTGTGCATGCAAATATTACATAAATTTTCATTTTAGTTGTTCAGCAAAACAGGCATTATGGTCAGTCCTGTAAGACCTGCAGAACTAACTCTAATGATTTATTTGTAAGGATTGTTACATGAAAAAGTCAGTCTTGGCTAAGATGGTTAACTGACTGGCTATGCATTTGTTTGCTTCTCCTAATATGTTTTATCTATTCAAATTTTCTTAAAAGAGCATTCTTAACACTGGTAGAGATACACACCTTATGGTAGAGATACACACCTTATGACAGGGCATTCAGCTCTCTGATGACTGTCCTGAACTCCACCATCTAGAACTGCTCTGTGAGACCCATACACGTGTGAATTAGCTAAATAATCAACTTGCATGAACAAATATTAGTGTTTTTTTACTTACTATTCATCTGTATTTAAATTATGTGAATTGTATGGCATAGAGGGATGAATTAAAGTTTTTAGTGTTTACAAAATCAGAAAACTTCACATTCCTTTTCTGCCATTTAGACCAAAAGGTGCGCAGCACCTGCAGCAAGCTCTGGTTCCACTCTGCCTGGAAGTCAGATAAGCTCCTAACCCACACCTGCGATCCACCGAGTTACAAACCCAGACAGAGAGCTACAGGTTCCGATCGCGTTCTGTTTCTTCCAACAGGACTTGGTAGCTCCCAAGTATCAGACATACCCTTACGAACTGATCTCCCGCTCCAGAAGTCACACGCCCGATCAGAACGGCCCCGCGCACAGACAGCAAGGCGCAGGCCGCGGCCCCTCCCGAGCCGGAGCTGCGCGGGGCCTGCAGGGGAGGCCGCTGCGCCCCGTGTGTACAAACAAAAGCCCCGGTTCCCGTAGCAACCCGGCCTCCCTCTGAAAGCTGCCAGGCCCGGCGCGGCTCTGCAGGGCACGGAAAGTGTCGCCTCGCCACTGCCTGGCACAGCACAGCCCAGCAAGAAAAGGTTGGACCCGGCCCGGCACATTCCGCTGGCGGCCCCTTCCTCTTCCCGGGGCTCCCTCCACGCTTCATCCCCTTTGGACAACGTGCTGCAAGATTTCTTCGGGAAATCTTCACAGGCAGCAAAGGTGAAGGGGTGAGCGCGTGTTTCAGCTCCGAGAGCCGATAAATGCTCACGCTCTGCAGGCTTGTACCTGGCCAGACTGTGCAAGAGCTTCTTGCCTTATCTTGGAAACCATTTATAAAACACTAAGCTGCAATGTGCTCAAATATGTAGATTTTAGTGAGGGAAAGTGTAGAGATTAGTGTAGAGATTAGTGAGGGAAAAACAGTCTTTTTCATGGTGATACAGAATTTAAAAATCTAAAGAAAACTACCCTTTGATAAAGGGAGATGGACTGTGAACAACAGAATGCTGTGAATTTTTTGCATTTTTTTCCTTTTTTATTTTTTTAATCTAATGTCTGCAGATTGGGTTTTATCTACAAACTTGTGTCTTTCCCTGCTGAGTGGAGATATCTTATCCATACGGCATTCCTGGATCCACAGTAGCCAACACTTGTGTCAACTTTTACTAGCAAGACTCCAGAAATAGAGAAACATTTCGCTTATTATTCCTGGCAACTAAATGGGACCAAAAAAAAAGATCCTCTCAGACCCAGTTTCCAAGACAGATATTTTTTTTCTTTAAGTTATGATAATAAAATCCTGATTGTTACTATAATTACCATTACATAATTCATAGATAAAGTGTGTTTGCGTGAATCAAGGAAAAAAAAAAAGAAGAATGTTCTTAATTGTTATGAACTTGGAAGATAATGCTTTGAGCAAGGTGATCAAGACAGATTTTATCTGCTCAATTGGACTCACAGCTAACTGCAAATCCCACATTACTTCATTGTGAACAGATAATCTTTTTATACCTCTGACAGGGAATAATATTTTCATTCATTGTCTGCTTTCAGTTGATAATTCCTATCAGTAACAAACTTATGTAAAAATATTCAGTCTGAGTTCACTGCATGCTACTTCGTTATATGAGTGTTGTCACATGAGAAGAATTGTAGCTTTTACTGAACCTTTTTTTCACAAGATATCAAGGCAAAAACATTGCTGGCTAAGAAAAAGGTGATAAAACTTTCATTAATGCCTAAAAGTTTGCCTAGGTCATCATGAAAGACCCTATTGGTAGGAAAAGTGCTAATTCCATGTGAACACTTGGCATATTATAAACTACTAGGGAGTCTTTTTCTGTACCAATATTGCTCAAGAAGTTCTCATGTACTCAGTTATATTTTTTAGACATTCATTGTGTCCGATATATTGAGCTAGAATTTAGATGCCTAACCTCTAATGAAAGGCAATAGTAGATGGATGCCTTACTTTTTAAATACCAGCCTTTGCTCATACTTATAAAATGCATTCCCAAATGTAGTTAGTTCCAATTTAATTGAACAATGCAAAGTTCAATAGCAAGTGCTCCCACAGTTAGATTTTTACCCATCCAAATTTACTTCAACCCTTTGACATTTCTTCTCAACACACAGTAAGATAAAATTTAGATAATCAGGTATCCTTACCATCAGGATCAGTTTCAGCAATATGAGCTGCTGAAACCAAAATGTTCTCAATTGTGTAACAAACAATATCCTGGCCTGTCTGTCTGCATCGTTAGAAAGCATTCAGCTCTACGAATGCATTATGTTGAAGAGATGAAGGGTTTGTTCTTAAAAATCAAGATATATAACTCACAGCCTGTCTGCCAAGTATAAACATTTCCTTTTATCATGCATGAGTACATTTAATCTGAGGGGTCACTGTATGTTTCCTTAAAAATATATATTAGAGTGCTTATGAAAAATGACTTTGATTTCAAATTCTTTTAGTGCATATGAGGACCTGAATGAAATGGATCTGCAGTTTTTAGCTTATTTATCTTATTTAGCAATTTTTGCATTAAAATGCAATTTTTAGCTTATTTCACATAGACCATCACCAGACTGTAAGAAAAATGTTAGTACCATCCTCACCAGGTGTAAACTAATGAACTACAACTAAACGCTTCAATTTACCATTACTGCTCTCCTCAACTATGTGACCACCCTGTTAGTATATAAAATCATTAGGGATCTGACTAAATTAATTTCACTCCCATACTTTCAATAGTCCGCTTCCCAAGAAATCTCTTCAGTGTGAAAAACTCTTCTAAAATTTCACTTAGAGTAGGATTCAATGGGAAAGTGGAACCAGAGCTAGTGTTTACATTAAGCTGCCACTCCTAATATTTTCTCAGGTAGTTTTATCATCTCTGTGATGCAGCCAAACACTGCCACAGAGAAACTTCACCTAGAAATAAAACAATAAGGGTTGACTTTGTACTTATGTATACCCAAACATAAGTAACATAATAAACCTATATAGAAAATAGACCATGATTTTAACAGCCCTATTCATTAGACAGTATTATCTTTCTTATCACCATCTTGAATTTAGAACAGATATGGGCCATGGAAATGTAATTTTAGAGAGCACTAAGGTGAAGCCTTCTTAGCCCCACACCTCAAAAATAGTTTTGAGATTCGTATGTAAACTGTGAATACACAACCACCAGCCAGCCTTCTGAGCATGACGTCAGTGATGGCAACTCTTGCTAGATATCAAAGCTTGCTTTTCAGTGAGATGCATTTCTAACTTTAGACTCTATATCAGCAAGTTCTCTAAAAATATGACATGTTTCAAATGTACACAGAATGAATACAGAGATACAGAGTACACACAGAGAAGAAGCATAAGTCCCCCACTCATGCTCAGTAGCTGGCCAGCCAAATAGGTCACCAATGCTCTCTCTGATGGTTCTTTGAATAGATTAGGAAGTTTGACCATGGCCAGGGATTTGTTTGAAGTCAAATATAAAACACTAATGTGTGTTCAGCCAAACCAGGAAGAGATGAATATTATTCCAAACTTGAAAGCAGTAAAGAATCTCATATCAGCTCATTAACTGATCTTCAGAAGAGCTTCCTAACATTTGTCTGGTTGTACAATAGCATACAGCAGTACTAAGGGAACATTTGTTTTTAAAAATCAAAAGATTGTAGGTTTTACAGTTTACTTTGACATATTTTTCTTCCATAATAAGTATCATAAAGGATCATCTCAGCTGAAAAGACAGGATGCCCCCTTGATATGCTGGTAGTAAAACAGAACAGCTTGACTTCGTACTCACTTCTTTGGGCTCATGGGCTCATGGCTCACAAGTACCCCTCTCATTACATTATGGAGAATCTTAGGCATTTCTAGTTTTAAAGTATATTAATATGAAGAGATAGGAGCCACAGTCTGCTCTTATTTACACTCTGTGACTCCTTTTGGTGCTGGGTTCACAGTAAAGTCATAGTGAGCTCCATTTCTCTTCATAAGGCAACTCAAACATTTTTACTGAGTCTCGTAATGCCACATGCTAATCCCTGCATGGAAGCTTCCCTCTCTGAGGACATTTTAAATGTGTTTATTAGAAAGACCATATTTATATCTTCAGGGAAGCCTGTATATAAAAGGGAAAAACCTTGTAGGGCAGATGTTGCAATTGGCTGAAAGATTGAAACTGAGCTTTGTTGTATGCAAACTAGAGCGTGAACATTTTTCGTGTAACTTAGATTTAAAGGAGCAGGATGAAATAAAAAAAAGGAAAAAATGTGGACATCTCTTTATACCCCAGTACTATATTACAAAAGCATTGAGAATGACTTCTGAAAATTGACTGCTTTGAAATATATTTTATCCTTGCTGATCATTGATAGTTTTAAAAATTTCTCCAAAAGCTGGTTCAGAAAAGTATTTTTAAACTTATTCAAAGGCACACACCATTTCACCCAAATTAAATGTAATGAAACTGTACTTTGCTGTATAAAAATAGAATAATCAATCACATTCATTCAGCTAGTGTGGCCTGCAGGACAACAGTGACTCTGCTGTTGGAACTTAATGTACACATGAAAAAAATACAAAGCGCTATCATGGTGTTCTCCAAATTACTAAATGTTACATCCCATATTGTGTGAAAGACTTTTGGAACCTTCATTCCTGTAAATAGTAAAACCAAGAGTAAACTCCAAAGCCCTGGAAAAGAAATGCAGTTCCTTGGTATCATTTAACATAACACAAAAGGCAAGGTAACTTTCTGAATTTCATATATCATATCATACACTTCAGCAAAGCTCAGCACACAGTCTCCCACAGCATCCTTCTGGAGAAGCCAGCAGCCCACGGCTTGGGCAGGTGCACCCTTCACTGGGTTAAAAACTGGCTGGATGACTGGGCTCAGAGAGTGGTGGTGAATGGTGCTGAATCCTGTTGGTATCCAGTTACTGGTGGGGTACCCCCTGTGGATCAGTACTGGGCCCGGTCCTATTCAGTACCTTTATTGATGACCAGGATGAGGGGATGGAGTCTACCCTTAGTAAATTCATGGGTGACATCAAGTAGGGGGAGCGTGTCAATCAGATGGACAGTAGAGAGACACTACAGAATGACCTGGACAGGCTGGGTCAAAGGGCCGAGACCAAGGGTATGAAGTTCAACAGGACCACGTGCCAGGTCCTACACTTTGGCCACAATAACCCCATGCAGCACTACAGACTGGGGGGAGAGTGGCTGGAGAGCAGCATGACAGAGAGGGACCTGGGAGGACTGGTTGACAACCAGTTGAATGTGAGCCAGCAGTATGCCCAGGGGGCCCAGAAGACCACTGGCATCTTGGCCTGTATCAGGAATAGTGTGACCAGCAGGACTAAGGATGTAATTCTTTGGTTCTGGGCCCCTCACCTCAAGAAAGATTTTGAGGTGCTAGAGCAGATCCAGAGTAGAGAAACAAGGCTGGTGAAAGGACTAGAGGGAAAGTCTAATGAGGAGAGTCTGATGGAGCTGGGGTGGTGTAGCCTGGAGACAAGACTCAGGGGAGACCTTACCACTCTCTATGACTACCTGTTGGGAAGTTATAGTCAGGTGGGGGTCAGGCTCTTCTGCCAGGCAACTAGCAAATGGATGAGAGGGCATGGCCTAAAGCTACACCAGGGAAGGTTTAGGTTGGATATTAGGAAGCACTTCTTTGTGGGAAGGCTGATCAGACATTGGAATAGACTGCCTAGAGAAGTGGTAAAGAGAATAGATGTGTCACTTAGTGCCATGGTCTAGCCAATGTGTGGTGTTAGGTCATAAGATAGAGTTGATGATCTCAGAGGTCCTTTCCAGTGTCAGTGATTCTGTCATTCTGTGGTTTTCCAGATGTACTGAATACACCTCTTTGTAATGAAGCAGACAACTTTCTCACACTTGTGGTCTGGAGCATTCAAGTGGCCTGTCACAGCATGTTTAGACTCCAGTTCTGAGATCACGTTTTCTTGTTGAGCCTATTGTGGGGTGGGTGGAGGGATGAAGACAAATTAAGGTGAAAAGAAGTATTTGCTAGAAAAATGACCCCATGGACAACATCTGCAAGATTTTGAAGAGTTGCAGCCACCCAGTTTTCACTTCAGTGTAAGTAACTGAAAGTAAAATGGGATTCTCTGAAACTACAAGATTTGAGACAGTAAGGCCCACACAGCAACCACTAGCTTAGGGGTGAGTTTCGTGTTTACCCAGTGGAGGATAACTGTTAAATATTAACAAAAATCAGCACAGTATATTGCTCACTGTCAATGATATACAACTATGTAGCTTCATATTTAGGCCAGAAATACACTAGCTCTTAACTTCAATACCAGGCCTTTTGAAAGGTCTTTTTTTCATCAGTGAGACAGAGGGAAAGGAAATCGGTTTTACTATTCATCATTGGTCACACCCTATCTGTGTAGGCAGTTAATGCTTTGTTTCTTTAGTAATGTAAGCAAAGAAAAAAATCTGGTGCTTCTGCTTTTGATTTGCCCTGAGGTGAAATACAAAGGGACAAACTGACACTCAACATTTAATTCATAGTTAAACTGCAAGAGTATTTACAATGGCAATGACAGCAGTGGCTGCCAGCACTCAAAATCACAGCACTGACGATAACTGGGTAAACAGTTTAGGGAACACTAGGTCATCCAAATGTCATTATTTGGCATATCAATATACCTCATTATCTCTCATGTACTACTTCAACTAGACATGGAGACAATTGTAGGGTACATAGTTTTAATACATAAACAATTCAAGCAGTTCAGATCATGGGCACAGTACTCAATATTTAAGAAAGTTTAAGCTCTATCAAAAAGACTTACTGACTTTTCAGGATGGAAATCACTTGGTATTGCTGTGATATAGCATACAATGTAAGATTTTTTTCTCTAGATGCCAATGCTTAGTGACGAAATGAAGTTTGCAATTGGTATGCTTTAAGATGGTGCTAACTGATGGTCTGGCATTGTTTGGTGGAATATAGCTAACATTTTTCATCCATAACTGTATGTTATGGAGCAGGGTGTGCAACACTGACAAAAACTGAAATCATAGTGTTAAGTTTGACAGTCAGGAAGATCTCATTGAAAGATAAGAAAATTTGTAATATATTCACCACTACATAATATGTCACAATGTACTAAATAGAAAGATTAATGGCCAGAGAAATCATTCTCTGGATTTATATTCCAGTAAAAGGGTCATAATAAAGTAGTTCCAGTTTCTAATAAAAAAATCATAAATACAAGACTAGTGACATAGATGACAGAAAAAATAACTTTTGGTGGCCTGTGAGATGATTTTGATAATGTGTGTTCAAGTCAGCAATAAGCACATCAAAACATCAGAGGAGGAGGAACCTTGTAGCACAACTATTGAGCATTTTTAATCACATGCCAAAAAATGAAATGGGTACCATGTATTAATAGTGAAGGACAAAGAGCAAGTTATGACATTGACATGTAAGCTTGTACTGCAGGTATTTATATTGTAACTCTTCTACAGAGTCAAGGCTGCCAAGCTCCAGCAGTCTAGCCGCTAGCACTCAGAAGCAATTAAGAACATATAGCAAAGAAGATACAAACAAAGGAAGTCTATGAAACAGGGCAAGTCAAGTGCTATCTCTTTCAAGTTTCTTGACTTCATAAACTGTGAAATACATCAAAGGATCTTTCTATACAGTCCGGTTTCTTTACTTCAATCATCACCTTTAACCCTATCATTGTGAATATCTTGCTGAACAATTCAGAATACCCAATGAGCATCACAGAAATTAAATTATTCTATCAGTGTGTGTCTCAAACAGGTCTTCAAGTAGACAAAATTTTGGGGAATAAAAAGGAAGATACACCACTGATCATAAGACTATTTGGCCTTTGACATAGTTTAATGCACTGGGTTGGACAGATGAGGGAGCTATATTCCATAATTTAAAGCTCGATGGTGTGTTTAACATACTGTTTATATATAGAAGTATGAAGGACCATTACTCCATAGGAGAAATACTTGGTTGTATTAGAGAGGAGTAGCTTGTTCTTCCCAATTTTAGTAATGTTTGTACATTTCTCACATGAGCCTTCAGTTCTTCTGGCCTGCACAGGAGTAGATAAGGATAGACTTTAGTCAACTGGCCACAGTTCCTTGACTCATTCCTGTTAAGGACATGATGGCATGCCAGACTTGGAACGAAATGCGCAGAAGAGCAAGAAGAAAACATATTGAGATTCTACAGGACACTAATCTAGATCTTCGAGCCAAACAGTAATTATCTATGGAATTACCACAATAAGAGGGTTAAGAGGTCATCTTTGCTTGAGGCAGCGAATGCCCTCTAGATTACTGGCTTACAGGTAAAGTGTTTGCATATTTGGCCTTCTCCAAAAGTCTGTGTCTATCAATACCTCAAACTATTAATTTGTAAGTTCTATGGTAAATAATTGAAGTTGCCTCTTCATTAAACAAATTATTTCTCACCTGCTCAAATACTAATTTATCTTTATAAACCACGAAATGAAGTTGCTTGCTAGATTGCCAGTGAAAGTACTTACACCCTTATTTAGTACTACGTATAGAAAGGTGTTTTTTGTTGTTGATTGTGGATTCACACCACACATACCTACACACACTCCATTTTGAACAGATAACCATGTGCTGCATACTTCATATCAGGAACTGTTTTCAGTCCAAGTCAGTATGCTCTTACCTTTCTTTTTTACTAAGGGAGCAGGAACTGATCTGACTTGGTACTGAAAGCTCCAGCTTCCTAGCTGACATATACTTTGGAGTTCCTGTGCTACCCCTAGCAGGAAAATTTCTGTATCAATGAATCTTGCAGAGACTGACTGACTGTTTTATTTGAGACTGTGTTCCTCTGCAATTATTCTCTTAAGACCCATTGTCCTACTCGCCTAAGGAGTTTTTCCCTGTTTTCTTACACTCAGTGAACCCACCAGTTTGGGATTTTTGGTTTCTTTTAAGGCATCTGAAGAGAAAGGGGGCTTAGTCTCTTGAACATTTATGAGACCAAGTTGACACCCATTGCAGGGTGATTCAACTTCAGTATTCCTGGAAGACAGAGAGAAGGGATTTAAGTTTATACATCCACTATAACAGAAGTAGTATCAGAATGCACATTGATTTTTATTCTTTTTTATCTCCTATTAAAAAGCAAAAGAAGAAAATAAATTGTTGATAGTTTAGCTGGGTGATGAATGCAATTTTTTGTGTGTGTCTCTTGCCCCTTTCCTTTAATTTCTGTTTATTATTTGAGTACTTTGGTCATCTAGCATTTGCCATTACTTGGCAAATACTTCAAAGTAAAGGGAAGATAGGGTGCTAGCCTCGTTATGAGTTATTATGTTCAATACGTTTTTCATCTCAAATATTCTCTTCTATGCACTGATCTTTTTTTTCCATTGTCTTGAAAACTGCAAAAATTGCAAACCCATTTTCAAGTGGCCTTAGGCTGCATATTCAAGGTATGTGGCTGACTGACTCTTCTCCAAATCATCTTATTTACCATTCTTTTAATCATTTAAATAATCGAATATTTTGATTCCAAATAGATGTTAGCTTGATGTATTTATGTTTTATTTTCATTATCATCTCCACTTGCCTTTTAGATGTGAATGAATACAACAGAATGTGATTCAGAGGAAAAATTGTGATTTCCTGAGCTCCCTCTGTAGTCTTTCCCTCATATTATTTTCATCTTTAAAAGCTTTTTCCAAAAGAGCTAAGCTAAATCTTTCAAGCTGCAGATGCTATCTTTTAATTCTTATCTTTTTGAAAATAGAGACGGGTTTATTCATTTCCTTTGTTTCATCATAGTTCACATACATAATCAGTTTGGTTTCCTGTTAGTTCTCTAGATTAACAAACTCTGTTTGCTATTTCTTTGGAAGTCATGATTCTCTACGCTTATCATATTTAACCTGTCTCATGTAGAGCATCTTCAGCTATATCTTTCTTGAAGAATCTTGAATTTGAGCAGTGCTTCCCACAGTAGACCCACAGCATTGCAAGAGAGTACCTAGAAGCCCCATACAGAGTAGACAGATCTCTAAGTGTGATGCTTCTGTTTATGATGTCATGGCTGCTTTATGATGTTTATGACTGCTTTGTAGTCACTTTCCTCAGCTACACATCTTGACCTAAGCAGGTACCTTTGTACGCATCCCCACTAAACTGCACACTGATTGGTCAGATCATTTTATCTGATTTTGCCAGGAACATTTTAATTCTGGCATCCTGCAGCCCCTACAAGAGTGGTATCATCTGCAAATTAAAGCAGACTTTTCAAACCATTAATAAATAAAACTGGATAGATTATTTATATATTATTAACTGTAAGGCATTTCAACTTCTGGTCCGATTAGATAAATTAACATTATGCATATGACCAAACATTCCCCCCATAACTTGTTTCAAAATTAGTGTCATTTTCAATGACCCCCTGAGGCTGTGTGAATTCTAGTGTTCTGTTGTAGTCTGAAAAGCTGTATGTGGACAGAATCAACCATAATGAGGCCTTTCTTCCCCTTCTTCATGCCTTGAACACAGTATAAGCTTAGGATCAAATAACAGCTTAGCTGAGTTTCCATATAATTGGACATTAATCAAAGTTTTTGATATTTGGTAATTTTTCCTCTGTACTTATCACACTTGTATATGCACTTCAGAGTTTCCAAATGATTTACATACATACTTCCCTCAGTTTAACAATAGTGTCTTTTCTAGAATAATTGAATTCCCAATGACAGCTAAACAATTTCATAATTTTCAAGTATTTTTCTATTTGCATTTTATTATCTCTAATATTTCTTGGCTGTTTGTGTATTTCAGTTGGTTCTCATTGCCTATGTGCTACTAAATCTTATTGTAAGTCACTGGTCTCATGAGTCACATGGCATAGCTCTTTGCTGCATGTCTTAATGGCTGCAACTTTGAAAACAGGCAAGTAATGAATAACCAGTAGTAAATGCTGATGAAGGAAGACCTGCTGAATCACTGCATAACTATTCTGCATTTGAAATAAATATTGGATTTCCTTAGGGCTAGCTATTATTGATGCATTGATAGAAACAAATTTCTCATGGCAAATAATTGAAAAAATATTCAAAACCAAAGGTACAAAATCATGACTGAGCCATCCAGCTACTTAGGTTTTGAATTCATACTTGCAAATAGTAATCTTAAACCATTTTTCCCTAGCTCTAAAATGTATCACCTGTACTAGTAGCATTAAAAAAATCTTGATATACTAGAGCATATTACATCTGGTTTAGTAAATGACCAAGTAGTTCATTAAAATATGTTATAATAATTTAGAAAGATTCATCAATAAAAGCATCATTAATCTGAAGCATACTACTTCCAGACTGGAGTTTCTGATGGAAGATAAATAATTCACTTTAGCTATCAGAATCAAAATCTGTTTCTCTAATTTAGGACAACTCGCAGGTTAACAGACATTTACTACTTACCTATCCAAATCGTAACTTATTAGGAACAAGTTCTAATTCTGTAGTTTAAGTATACTTTTCCCATTACATTGGAGATGAGGTTAAAATGAATTTTCTAGCATTCCAGACAAGTGTAATAAAGGATTTCACATGTTTTTTTTCTCCTGCACCTTAGCTTGCATCTGCTCACACCAGTGAGAGAAACAGAACTCTTGTTAACTTTTACAGGTACAAAAACAGACCCACATTTGCAAAATTCAGTTAAACCACCTAGAGGGGAAAAAAAATACCCTGAAGCCAAAAAGTCTCTGAGTACTCTCAGGCATGTATTAAATAAATACCAGAACAGGTGATTTTTGACTGGAGATTAAGTTGTAAATTTTTTGCCATGATAAGCTTCTTAATTTCATGAGCTGTACAATACAGGTGAGTTAAACATCTCATATTTCAGTCTTTGCTGGCAGACAAACAGCAAGTGACATCTAAGGACAGAGGTGTGCTGAGCAAAACTTCAAAGCTATTTAGAAAACCAGCTGGTTGCCTGTTTTACCTTCTCATTTCATAGCTAGAAAACAACAACAAAATCCCACAAAAAAACCCAACGAAACAAAAACCCTAAACCGAACCAAATAAAAAACAACAAAACCCTCAAACAAACTAACTAACAAAAAACCAAAACCAGACAGCTATAACAGAAAAGTGAATCTTCTTTGCTACAACCCTGCTCCAGTGGCTCAGTCAATCATTAAAATATTACACAATGAGTAACTGATTGAAAGAATTTTTGAAGTTCTCAAGTTCAGGCCTTGCTCGTACAGATTTCACTCCACATAAGCTGGTTGTTTGCTTCATCTTGGTTTAGATTTCTCAAGCAATGGGAGTTCCATTCTGCCTAAAGCTGTTATTCTGTGGTCTAGCAGATACCAAAGAACACTTCTAGCTATGGCCACTGTTGTAATAAAGTGATGGGAAAAGAACATCCTAGAGCATGAGAGCTGAGAAAAGCAGATGAGAGTGAAGAAGAAATGTGATAAAATGTACAGGATATTGGAAACAGAAACATGTACCAGGAAGAATGAAGATTAATGATATATTCCCATAAATAAACATAATGTGTATAAACTGTAAAAATCCTATAAGGAAGAACCTACACATGGGAAACCAGAAAGCTGTTCTTGTGTTATGAAATATTTGTTAAATATGAAATTCAATAGAAAGTTCCATGCATTTATGAGTACCAAAAAGCATAATTTTTTTAACATTGCCTGTTTAGACAGAAACTTTAAACTTTGCTCCAGGCAACACTGTTGGGCGGGAGGAGCAGGGGTGAGTGGCAGGGGGGGACAGAAATAAATTTACTGTAATTCTCTTTGCTCTAGGTGTGGACAGTTATCATGTCCTTTCTGTTAGACAGCTTCAGTCCTTTACAAATGAAGAAATGACCTAATACAAAGTTGGAATCAGTTGTTACTTTCCAGCAAGTAGTACTTTGGATTTCCTTATCATGAGGTTGATTATCTGGGAAGTGAAGCGTTTAAAACTTTTGCTAGTTAAAAAAGCTCTCGCCACAGTTGGGTACTTCTTGATATTCAATGTAAAATGGTACATTTTTCTTAAATTTTTTTCAGTTATGTGTGAAATCATGTTTTAAATACAACACTGACTTCATGACTACATTTTCTCATCCAATACAGCAAGAATGCAGCTCTTTGCCTGCATGTTATTTTTATGCTATGCATGTTTGTTCAATTCAAAATAGATCTAAAAATATAGTGTCTTTAAAAGGTAGCATAGAGAGGAGTAAATATATTTATTTAAATTCTGAAAGATTGCATGTATTTAGCTTAAGTAATACAATGTCATGGATAATATATTTCATTATTGAAGTAATATGAACTGAAATACTACTTTCATTGCACAGTGTATTACAGAGATATAAAGGCATCCTTAATCCATTTTAGTAAAGATCTGTTGGAGAACTGGATATGTAAAAAGCAAGCTAAGGTATTAGACCAAGGTATATGACATTCTGAAAGGAATAAAAAAAAGACAGCAAAAACAAAAGACAGATATGGTAGTGTAATTTTAGTTACTTTTGGGGATGGACAAGAAACGAGTTTCAAGTGGGATTATGTGAGCGTCAAGTGGTGGAGGGAAGGTTGGCTCAAAGATTGGTCATTAGTTTAAATGGCTTTCAGGAAGCTGCTGATGAAGAAGCTGTGTTTGTCTAACAGTATGGAGCATTCAGCTTGTTTATGTAACTTAACTATCCACTGGACAGCAATCACCCCTATAGTAATGTCTGTAGTAATAATTTGGAGCTTGTCTCAGAACAAGGACAAAAGATGAGTAAGAATCCTCCCCTTTCTCTTCAAATTATATCACAAAATTAAAGAATGATGATCTGATACTCTTAGATACATAAGACTAATTCGTAATTTAACTCTTTTAACATAGAATGACTGTATGTGGCCCTGAAGTATGAGACAGGTCTAATTCCACATCTGTATTGGCCACTGGGGAAAGGGTCACTATTTTCTGAGAGAAAGGAAAATCTTAAATATTACGAAGTAACATTAACCTTTTTTCAAAATTACAGGATACTCTTCTTCCTTTGTTTATGTGTCCTTCCCTTTTCTCCAACTATCAACACAAACTTAAATTAATTCTTATAAAAGGAATTTCTGTAAATATTTTGAAATGGAGATATTTTGCTTTAATTACTTTGTCAGGAAAAAATGGGAACATATGCTCATGGCTTTAAATTAGTGTAATTTAGTTTTACTTGTCAGCCAAGGTAAAGCCAGTTCAGTTCAGTTTGACTTTAGGACCTGTGATTCAGAAAAGCTCGATTTCTGATACATGCAAGAGCTCTAGTTTGTCTAGGATTGGAATGTGTCAGAAAACTGAATGTTGCAGAATAAGCTACAGTAACTGATTATATCCTTAGCTCAGGTTCCATTGATCTAAGAAGCATCAAAATATTGTGTTAGTGAGACACAGAAGGCACTGAAAACAACTGCTAGCTAAATGATGTACTACTGTGGCATATGTATGTTTATAGGACATGTTCAAACTTATACTTAAAAGCCTAACCAGCACTGTAAAGGTCTCCATTAAAATTTTCATCCAATAAAAGCACAGGATTTTGTATTTAAAGTGTGTGATACTACTTATCCACTAGTAGCATTTTTAAAAATAAAACTGAATAGGAACATGGACAAGATTCCCTGAGCAGGAGAGTGACTATCAGTAAGACAGCTTGAAGCAGTGAAATGCTGCTCATATGCTCATATAAATGAGTACACAGCCAGACTAGGAAAGGTCAGATGTAGTTAGAGCACAATCCACAAATTGTAGTTTGTTTCAGTGAGATTTGATGTGTTTGACTCAAATATTTGACTGGATCATTAGCACTACTGCAAATGCAAGGACAAGCCTTTGTGTTTAAATAACTGAGGAAGATATGCAGCCTAGTTTCCCATGTTTATGCTATTATCCCAGACTTTCTGGTGCATTTCCTTAACTATCAGGGGAAATTGCTCAGATCTCAAATCTAAACACAGTCCAAGCACTTGAGCTTATAATTTATTTCCTTACGTGATAATGAGCCAATGATATTGTTTCAATAAATGCATATATTCTTGCATCCCTGTATGCTTAAAGAATGGAATTGTTTTCTACTCTATTGAATTTACAGTTTCTAACTTACAGCCTATACAGAAATTTAGGAGGTTTAAATTAAGCAGAAAACCCTAACAAAATGTAGATAAGGAATGTGAAAGACAAGTCTATTGACAGCTACATTGTTACAGAAGGCTGAAGTTTTCCACAGAGGGCTTCAAGTGCAAATACTGCTGACATGATGACACTTTTTTGCTCTGTTTCTGACAACTTATTTTCTATCATAAAAAGTAATATTTTGATCATTCTTGCAGGAAGTCCAATGTATAGTGTCATTTTGAACTTGATGCTCTCATATGCTACCTTGCAGTTCCCCTGGTCAGGATACATCCCTCTTAAGAGAATTCCCATGATACTCTCCACTCTAGTCAAGCAATAACCCTTGGTACAGTTTAGAAAACTTAACTCTTAAGGCTAATGGCTTCAGAAGGATGGAGTGGAATTCACTTTATCTTCTCCAGAGATCAGGAAATATGTGGCTTTGTTTTACTCAACAGAAAGTTATTTCTGATGAACTTTGAGTGAAATGCAAAATTAAGAATTTAACTTTAGTCAATGCATATTAAACTTAAAAATACAAAAAACATTCAGAAACAAGAAGAGTTTTCTACGGAAATTATCTCAAATCTTCTGCTTGTAAACAAATGGAAACAAATTCAGTATCCATTTATAGCATAGAATTTATTACTCTCCTTACAACCTCCATAAACCTACAAGAACATATTTTTGAATCTCCTTTTCTCCTTGATTTGTGTAATCCCACTGATTCCCTCAGAATTAATTCCTAATGTACTTGAGTAAAACAAAAGAATCAGAATCATCAAGATCTTCACTGAAGCATTTGAGAATCATCTGACAAGGACTATTTTTGACCATTATATCCTTTCAGTGTCTAACAGGGATTATTTTAAAGTTCCCATCCCTCTTCCCTATTACTACAAATGCTCATCTTACAGATGGAAACCAAGGGACCTAATGCTGCCATGCCTGGCCTAGAATAAAGTTTTCTGTTATTCCATGCTATTTAATATTTTAACTGTTAATAGTTGTTCTTCAATGGGTTTCTATTGCTTCATTTAGCACCTTGCTTGAATTCTTCCTTGTCATTTTCTTTTAGAAGCAGCAACAGATTTCTAGCTCCTATTCTATAGAAATGACCCTCCACAGGGAGCTTTCTGAAGTAAGAACATTGCAGCACAACTACACTGTTTTCTTTGCTAATCAAACTATCTATTCACCTAGAATTTAATTGGATTTCTTTTTTCGTCCTTTTAATGCCTCCTTACATTGTAGGAGCTTTTCTGAGTCTAGATTTTTGTCAGCTTGATCTTCCTTCTTACTGGGCCCAACTCTTTTTGTAATAAAAGACTCTGATTTTGGACAGATTCCTTACTTTCAAGGCCTTCATTGGCTTTACTGAAATTTGCAGAAGGTCAGTCTGAGCCACAGGTTCCCTATAGTATATCAAACAATACAAAAAAAGACTCAGATATTTTATAATCAGCATCTGTAAGAAAAAAAGTTCACTAATAAGTTTGCTTTCAAATTTCCATGGACCTCCCAAAGTGGCAGAGTTTGAAAACACATAATCAAATTACTAGGCTAATCAAAATAGGGGAAACAAAAATTAAGAAGCTGTCACAGTTACTGACAGAATTGGTAAAAATCAAGTTTTGCCTACTGAATGAGATAGTATACAAATCCTTTGGGTTCGATATGTTGATAGAGCTACTGATAAATAGATTATCTCGGTCTGCAGCTTTTAAACAGTCAGAGTCACTGTGGATTTAATGAAGTGCGTTCACCTTTGATGTGCTCAGACTGCTTACAGCAGTATTCCAGCTTTTGATGCACCTGATTATGAAGCCACATCTTCTCTTCTCCAGGTACTATGTGAGAGAATACTGCTCCCTAGTAGAAGATATCTACAAGTATAGCTTTAGATCCTGAAGAGCAGATACTGCACCTCCTGGTGAAGAGTGTTTCCCTCACAGTAGTTTTAGTCAGTGCCACAAGTAAACAAAAGTTATCACAGCTCCTGTAGGTACAGCTGTACTGGGCCCTCTGCCAGAACACGATTACGTAATCAAAAGCCTAAATTAAAATTCTCCTGACAAAAATTTAATACAGGTTTGACCTAAGAAAAGTGTCAAGTTCCTGTTCTCAAGAACAGAAGGCACAATGCCTTCAAGTTGCTATAAAAAGGAAGATCAGATTCCAATAAAGGGAGTCCCAGAATCTCAGCCAGGAGAACTGGCACACAAAGTCCAGTTAAGGAAAAAACATTCTTACCCACACTCTTCTATATATGTACCACACTGTTGTTGGAGGGGTTCATTACAGTATGTTCTCCCAGACATGCAGGAGGTGAAGAGACCAATCAGCACAAGATTTGGCCACTTAGCTGTGATCCAAATGGGGGAAGCAAGGAAACCTAAGCTGCCATTCACTGCACCCACCACTGGTGTTGCAAATTCTTGGCACAAAAAGGAGGAATGGGCAGATGACATATTGCTGGCTGAATCTTTAGGAATTGTACGACAAGCAAGGCAGCACAGATTTGGCCTTTGGTCCTTCTGTGTAGGCTCAGAAACACAAGACTGAGAATTTTCACCTAGTCAGTTTTTACTTAGCTGAGGACTTGACTTTGCTGCTGGATCAGCTAGGCTTGTTTATCAGCTTCTATCTGCTAGCTTATGAATGACAGTTTGAAAAGTCTACATTGCCAACATAAGATTAGCATCCACAAGCCTCAGATTTATTTCAAGTTATTTAGATTAACATCCATGTGTCCTAGATATAGGATTTCAGAATGACAAATCTGATCTAAACCAGATTTCTCCCTGCCCCCCAAATGTAAAATGTAGATCCATCAAAAAATGAAGATAAAAAATGCAGGTCAGTGCTGAGTGTTGGTACGTTAAGAGGCTTGAAAGTAAAATTGCACACATTTCCCTAAGGAAATGGCAGAATTAAGAAATGCAGAAAATTAAAATACAGAAACATTTATGTGAAAAGTCAACAATAGCCATTGATTGTAGGAATAAATCTTGGATGTGCTGAAATTACATTGCATGCATCCAAAAAGAAGTCAGAGTTGATTCAAAGGAAAGTCTGAAGACTAATGTTTGTAGTGCTTACAACAGCATGTAAATATTAAAATACTATTAGTGGTTGAAACAGTAGAAAATCTTAAAACCCAAATGCATTCTAGGTGTAGAATGAAGAGTTTTCAAGAGACACAAGATAATTAACATGCCGTGAAAGTCAGAATAACTGCCTGAAAAGGGAGCACTGGTGACCTAGGGAGAGCTAATTACAAACAAAGTCTGGGAAAATTAGGACAAGAAGAATCTCCCCTCCCCCTGGAAACATTAGAGGAAGCAGAGTTGTTTCCTGCAACTGAAATGGTACAGCTGTTCTCTGCTGGATCTTCCTTCTAATCTGTTTTAAAGGTACACTGGCCATTTGTTTAGACTCCAAAGTATGTAGCCTGTAAAAAAGGGCAAAATAAATCCCAGGGAGTTACTGATTTGAGATGATGCTATGTATACTATAATGGAACAAAACTGTAAAATGGATGTCAATGTTAATTCTCAGATTTTGAGAACTTGAAGAGCATAGCTATTTGGAGATCCTATCCAATTTGATTGCATTTCATGTGCTACAGGCTGCATACATTTAAAATGGTTGCTCACATCTTTTCATGAGCTGAAAACATTGCAGCATGCCCCATAATTTAATCTCAGAAACATGGTAAAATACAAAGAAATTAGGTTTATACTCTAAGAGTGATAAATGTAATATTAAATATAATTGTTATGCAGCATAGTCCAAATATTCAGGAATATTTCATTAACTTTCAGATAGGAATATGTCTAAATCTGGTTGTAATACTTGCAAAAACATCATCAGCATTTAGTACTTGTGAATAACCTTGAATATTTAGCCTTAAGTTCCTTCCTCTCCCCCATCCTTATTTCAAGGTTTCAGTTATACTTTGTTAGAAAGTCCATAACATCACCAAAGAAGATTACACAGAGCATACACTAAGAGGTAGACATACAAACCCATCACAAATGTTAGAGATTAAGAGAAATAAATATTTCACTGAACAGGCAGTTTTTCCAGGAGTACAACCACTCTGCATATAGCTGACCAGATGCAAGCCTATTTAATTTATGACATACAGATGTTTGATTACACTTTTGCTAGGCAGGAGACCGTTGTGCATCCAGGTGTTCACAGGATCAGGTAATCAAGCATTGTTTGATTATGAAGAATTTTTAAAATATTATTAACACAGTGCTAAAGCAAGCACTATTATTCTATTACTCTATCATTCTATTATTCTATTCACTCTAATTGGAGCTCATTTTCCTTGAATTCCCACCATCACAATAATCATAATTCTTTGAAAACATTGTGGTACAGGTATATTTTACACTTTAAACCTACTATACATTCTTATTACATAATATTTGCAGTCTCTATGAAGAAGACAAAAGAAGAATGAGTTTGGTGACATTAAGAAGGATCATTTACTTCTCTTTGGCTTAGGACTGGGAGGTCACCTTGGTGGAGGTTTGTCAGTAAATTGCTTAATTCTTAAGGGAGAACATATATTACGGCATCTCACTTCACATCTCAGAATTTCCATATGAAAGTCAATTGATGAGTCAGGGAACAAACTAAGGTACTCACAGTATTTATGGTTTGATTTTTTCCCCTCTTTTTCAATATTTAATCTTTTAATCTTGATTGAAAGACGTGGGAGCCCAGAGCACTAAGACAGACAAAGTCCTTGGAAGCCTGCTGTTGTTGACCCTGCTCAAGCAGAGTTGTGGGTGACCTTGTATATTCCCTTCCCACCTTAACCATTCTTTGATTCTGTGCATTTGTCATTCTCTGATCATGTACCACCTCAAATGCTGAGAGACTGTGGGGAGATATCCCCAGACTCACCAACCATTTAATTAGCCATAGTGCTTCCAAGCCCATCCTCTAAATACACATACTTTCCACACAGTGACTATACACACACACACATGATCAGATCCTCTACAGTGACTATTTGCCATGGAGCACTAGTAACTCTAAGATTATCTTGTGTGCTGCTGTGTTTATAACAATGATAAGAATAGTGAGCTATTGGAAATTAATGTTAATGCATTTATTCCATTGCCTTCACCTTTCTTGTCAAATCTGTGCACATATGTGAAATATATTTTAATGTTTTGTATCGAAGAAAATAAACAGCATAGAAATCCATAGGAAAATATTTAATACTTATTTTTGAAAATTATCTACATCTCATAACTCAAATACAGTTTCAAGAAGTACCTGCTTTCTTAGGGGTTCAAAGGTGTTTTGGTAATCCATTTTGAACCAAACTTTTTATTTCCCTATTTTTAATGAAAAAAAAAATCACTGATCCAAAGTCCAATGATCACTGCCTGTGATTTTACTCCAAAAGTTTGATGGAAATAAGAAAGATCTTTTAAAACAAGTAGCATACAAATGACAATTAAAGATGGACAGAGAAAGCGTTAAGTACGTATTTTAAAAAGCATGAGAAATAAGAAATTCTGCAAACTCTCTGCAATGAAGCCCTTGTAATTATTGCAATAGTTCTATTTCAAGGCTCACTTTGTGACATATATGATGTAATTATGAAAGTAATAATGCTCTCAAGTAAGTACATTAGTACAATTAGGTATGTGAAGTAGAAAAACCTGATATGAAATAAAACTATTAAAAAGATCAGTGTAACAGTTTCTGTCAACCTAAAATTCTCTGTCAAGAATTTCTTATGACAGAGATTGGTTCTGATCACCTTTGGAATCAGAGAGATGGGTGATAATGCTAAAAAGAAGCTGCCTAACAGGAAGACATAGTCTATAATAAGAGTGTGCATTACTAGCTCTCCTGTGTAAGGACACTTGGTTTAGGTCCCAAACTTACTTGCAAGTAAGCTAATTATATTCAGTAACCTAAAGGTCAACTATCAAAGCCTGTTATATTCTCAAGGTTGGATCAAGAATGCAATGAGGTGGAGTATTCTGATATTTCTGATTTCACTAAGTTGAACTGTGGAGACATTTTTTCTTGATGAAACTGCTTTGCATTTTTCTGTCAGTGTACGGACCGAAATTAGAAGTGAAAATTAATTTACCAGATACATGGACCATCGAAAGGTTTCATATTCTGATGTTTTAAGAAAATGTATGAAGAGGAGATTCTTGGAACTGTCAAAGGGCCGTACTTAATAGTATTCTGTTTTCAAATGTGTCTGTTTCTATTTTTGTACTATAATGCGTTTCTGGTATTAAGATCAGAATATTTATTTGCAGAATATAGTCACACTTAGCAACTAGCTCACTGATTGGAAGCTTTCCCCTCTGATTTGAATTAAGTGTTTCAGCCAGTCATTTTATCTTTCTCTGGAACTAGGATGATCTGGAAGTTAACTGTTTCCATGGGTTTTCCATACGTTTCCAATGTAGAATAAGGCTTTTCAGAAAACTCCTGCTTCCAGGTACTCATAAGAAAAGCTTTTTATCAGCATGTTGAGACTAACAAAATGCTAGTAGGGCATGAATGACTTGCTTTGGGGACCAAATTCATCATTTCTATCTAAGGTCTATCTAAGATCTATTGGTCTGTCAAAGTAAAATCAGCAGAACTTTGCTGGGACTTGGTTTACTCACAGTTTTAATTTTAATACAGCAATTCTGCACATCATGAAGAATTACCTGCTGACAGATCACTTTTTCAGTCATATCTTGTTCACTAGAACACGAAATAATTTTTACAGTTTACTTCCAACCTGTGAGCTTGAAAGTAAAGCTATGGGTCCATTTCATTATGTTCCATTTGCTGGTATAGTCTGTCTCCTGTTAAAATAAACTGTACTAACAGCCTTCAAATCTGTGAAACATCACCTGTACACCACTACTTTTATTTTTTATTCTTCCAAGGAGACTAGGAAAACTTTCTTCTGCAGGAACTCTGTTAGGCAGAACTGGGCTCCGTGAGGAAACACTGAAGACAGAATGGGATATGCTGTTTTATCGCTCCAAACATGAGCAGCATATGCCTCTGGCAAGCTTGTGTTGCCAGTTCTAGGAGTGGATAGGTCTCATGGCCAAGAAAGCTGCTGAGTGTTAGGTTTTATTTTTGAACACTGAAGAGTGTCACCCCTACAAGACAAAAGGAAATATTCTATATAGGTATAACCCTTGAGTAGGCAATAGCTTCAATGGCTCTAGGCTAGCTCTGATTTTAAATTGGAACTTGGTCATTGGAAACAGGCCATGATAATATTTTCCATTTTTCTCTACCAGTGTCTATGATCATGTTCTTATTAACACCATTATTGATGCCCTTTTCTAATATCAGTAGTACTGCTTCTAGAGTAGTCCTTTTTTATGCAAGTAATCTAAACTACCTGACAACCCTCCTGATAGTTCTCAAGAGTAGCAGTGAGACCCTGTCAATCAGTGCATGACTTGTGACTGTTTCCTAAGCAGCAGCAGACAAAGCAAACCCTACAGTGACAGTATTCTGTGCTTACTTTTCTTGGCAGTAGCCAGCAGCTCTTAGTATTTTAAACATGACTAAAAATATCCACCAATTCAGAGAATGATATAAACGGCCTTGAAATAGACCACATAAGCCAACATTATTTATCACTGAGAGGTATAGAGAGGGGAAGCACTGAAACCAAATTCAGGTAGGATGTATCTGTGAGCCTAATTAACAATGAGAAAATAATTAAAAGCAGTAGACTGTCTTAATTCCTTGTTATTAAGCGACTAAACTGCAGACTCTTTTTTAAAAAATAAAACCCCTTTGAACATCTGGTTAATGGCTGTCCTCTGGACAATTCTGCTTGGATCTTTCAGAGGCATGGTTAGCTATAATTGTAATGAAAGATTTATACTAAAAAATTTCAGTATGCCTTTATGTTCTCTAAATTAGGGAGAATTTATGATTTGGTATAAATTAGAAAGGAAAAGTAATCATATTCACCTCAATCGAAGATTTAACAAGGAAACAAGAAAAAGTACTCATGATGAATTTCATACCTCAGTTACATTTTCCTTTCTGAAACCAGTCTTAGATTACAATACTTCATTTACAAAGACATCCCAGGAGCTTGCAATTAGGGCAAGAAAGATATATGTCTAATTTATATTCCTGAAAATGTGCAGCTTGGGAAGACTAAAATAGCAGTACTGCAGTACATAATACAGTCGAGAGTAAACAATGTAAGATTCATCCCTGGTAGTCATATTGTGCAAATATATGAGGATATGGATGCAAAAATCAGTGAAAACCTCTTTTTGCTGCAGCCTTCCAGAAAAGACATGCAGTAAAGGCAGTTCATTAAAAAAATTTCCTGTACAGAGAAAGCAAGAATAAGGAGATATTTGAAAAAACACAATAATAAAAAGTTCTGTCTTCTTTGGTTTTAATTTAAAATCGTCTTTTAGTAGTCTTTTATCACCAGAACACCTAAGTACTTCATCTGTTAAATCACTTTATGGTTACATCTTTCATACAGTATGCAGATACATTCAATATAGTCCACATTTCAGAGGCGGAGAAATGAGACAAGAGGGTCAATATTGACAAAGTTCTTTTGAAAACCTAATTCTTCAAAAGCACTGTATTTCATCACCAGAACAATACAGAACTCCCATTTTCAAGGTACTGTTTCAGTTCAACCAGCTTTTGCTTCTTTCATGAGCAGGCATTAATGAAATGATGTATATCTTATACCAAGAAAGATTAAAATTGCAGGAGTGTATAAAACAGAAATATTTTCATGACACTGTACAAAATACAGGTTTACAGTCTAAGCCTGATGTCCTTCTGTCATTTCTGTTTTGAAACAGCACAAAATAATATTTTTCGTAACATAATTATTTTGCATCAATGTGTACAGGTTCTGTAAACTTTTTCTACACTAACCATCTTAATTAGTCCTATGTTTGCTCAACAATTGTATCAGTGTATTTTTTGATATAGGCACATGCACCATCACTGAATGAGGCACTTCTGTAATTAAGAGTAGCGTCACTGTGTTAGTGAGCTTCTCTACCTGCACTTATTTACCTTGCTGAAAGACTAAACATGTTCCTGATAAAATGAACGTTGGGTATGTGATTATCCTAATAACAAGTTCTTTTTGGATGGCTCTATTGCAATTTTTATTTTTTTTACTAGTTGCTTTTACTTTACTAGTACTTTTACTACTTTCCTATTTATGGATAAATTATTATGCCAGTATCTTTCAGATTCTGAAGACATCACTAGATATCACTACCACTATTTTTTTCATGTTAATAACATTGTTACCATCTTATTTCAAATTGAAAAATCAAAATTGCTGTTTTATGTTAAAGATTTAAGTCAGAATTTCCCAGTAACCTGAAGGTTCCTTTCTCCAGTACCAGACCCAAATCAAAATCTTATAAGACTTGGCTAGCTTTTACTTCAAAGTGTTCGCACAAACTCATTTTCATTTTGTATGCTCAGGAAATTAGGAAAATGAGGTGTATTTCTCTTGTGTATTCTCATTTTATGCAGACTGGTTTTATAACAACCTAAGTTCACAGCCATCTTCCTTTCTGAGCCTAACTGAAAAACATGAAAGTCATTAAACTCTATTACATGCCAAGATTACCTTCAGCTTTTCTGGTACTCTCTGTCTGCAAATAACAAATGACAAGACTGTCTGAATCTCTTTCCATTGTTCTTTCATATCTAGAGTTGTAATTTAATCTCCCATATTTGAAGCATCTTGGAGTTTTTAGCTCTTCCATTCTTTCTCTTAGGTTATCAGCCTGATTTTATTCCTGCTACTATGTGCTATTCGGTTGTCAGGTTGCATGAAAGAGTGTGAAAGACGAAAGCAGCTCTAATTGCTTCACCTTTCTGTGGTCTCTGCAGTGTTCTTCCTGAGTCTGCCTGGATATTAAACCACCTGCAGGTTCAGATCCAGTACCCTGAGTGTGGAATCACTCTCAACATGACTTGTGTAAAAGACACTTAGCTGGGTATATGTCTACATTACCTACATCAGTGTTGCAAAGAACATTAGAAAAGTTAAACTTGGGGACTGCAGTCCATGACTTGAATGAGACACTGTGACTGAGTTCACAGGGCATGGTTGTCTGTTGTTCCTTTGTCAGTGTACTTGTAAAACAGAAGGGAAACTGCTCATCTGCACAATAAAGCAAGGCTTCTAAATCAGAAAAAAATAACTTGGGCAACAAGTTGCTACTTTTAAATAATACGAATGCTCAAAAGCACCCTGCCAAGTCTCCTGCAGGGAATCCTTTCCTAAGAGTAAGTGTGCTGTTAAATACATTGTGGATTTGCAATTTGAATTAGAAAAATACAAATAATGAGCAAATTCCAGGCACAGTATAAGGTCTGAGAAACTGGGTTGAGCACATGTATTTCTTCAAGGTTGAAGAACAGTGAGAAAGGACATGGCATTCAGAACTCATTCTGCATTTGAACACTGTCTTTCCCAAGGTGTGAAGTGAATCGTGCACCCAACCTGTCTACCTATCACCAGCTAACAAATAGGGCATCACAGAATCAGGCTAGTGCAGTATGTTCTTCCTGTTCCCAAATATAAAAGTTAAGTCAATAATTACTTAGCTTCTGCCTCCATGTGTATTTTTTTCTTTCGCAGCAGACTGAGTCCATGTAACTGCATTGATATCAGTCCCACCGCTAAACCCTTAATCTCTGTATACTCACCTTCTTCCATGCAATGCCAAAGACATCAACCCTGAAGCAGTTCTGAGGTGTATAGGTGGTACAAACTTTTGAATAGAACCCTGGCTTTGGTCTTTTTCTCTTTTTCTGACAGAGCTTTACTCATTTGGCAGCTGTCGAAGTCCTCAGCATCCCAGCCTAAAAAGTTGGCTGGGCACATTTCAAGATACTCTTTACTTAACCTACAATAGTGCTGTTTGACTTCTGGGTCCAGCTGTCAAACTAGAAATACCTACTTTTCTATGTGTCACTGAGAGTAAGATTTTATTTTCTTATATCATTGATATTTTAGGAATTTTACAAATGCCATGGTAGAGAAGAACAAGAATAAATACTTTCTTGAAATATCGAATGCTGAACTTTACTAGAATATGAAATATTCTATGAATAATATGAATATCCTTTTCCTCCCCATATCCCTGTTAAACTTTTTACGGTAGTTACTCCATTTTCTAATACGTTTAAAGAAGCTATGCTTAAACCCAAGCATGTAACAGACATTCTGAAATAGGCAATGAAGGCAATGATGCAATTAAAAGCAGTCTTTAAAAATGTAAATGCATATAGAATGGAGACTAAGTTAAGAGAACAGACAAGAAGAGTGGTAAAGAACCCGATCTCAGAATAGAAATTGAAAAGCCCTTAGAATTTTTTAGGTGTTTTCTTCAAACTGCTTTTGAGACCCTCAGGATTTTTTCCTAAGAAACATTCCTTGGCAGATTATTTCACTCTAATTGTTCTACATGTTTTTTCTCATATCTCTGTTTTGTGTGTGCATGACTATAGTTTGGTGACTTTTGCTCATGTAGAATAATTAATATCTCAGCTCTCATCACTAACCCCAAGTTTTTAATTTCTAGCCTACTTTTAATAGATATAAGTACCAAGATCATTTTCTAACTGCAGTCCATTACCACATCATTTGTCTGTTTTAATGAAATTGCATTCATTTAGATACAGCAGAAAATCCTTACAGATTCATAGATTCATTTAGATTCTATGAGCAGTAACCCAGTTTTTTAATGCAAAATTGCATGTTATCATGTTGAAATTTGTATTTAGTTTCCATTTTCCTTATAATTTGATCCAAAAATCATCTTTGGTACTTCAGAATGGGATTCTCCTGTGAAAGGAATGACCTCTCCTTCCCCTATATTTGCCTGGCATTAGATATCATTGGAAGCATGTAAAAGATATTATAAGGAGTTCTATGTGAGAGCTTAGAGGCATTCTAGATGTGATGGCAAGTATAAGGAACCTCTGTCCAGGGTGACAACTCCTTGGTGTGTACTTAGATATTGCAGAAAGCAATCAACTCATATCTTTGCCCTCGCGTGACACAACTGCAGAGGAAGGGAGTGGCAGTACAGGTCACATATAATGGGAAGAAAATGAGACTGACTGGAAGAGCTGAAAGTGTAGAGCACAGTTCTGCCCCTATGTGGAAGAATCTCCCGTATGAGGATTTTACTAAAAGGAGTGTTCATCTAGGTTTGATTAAGAACATCAGAAATTGCAGCAGTTTCTTAACTGAAAGGGAATTTTTCCCAAATGTCTCTAAAGTTAGATAAAACAGATTATAAATATAGACTAAACCAGACAAAAATATAGAACTGTTAGTAGTTTCAACTGGGTTTTCATGTGACAGCTGGAAAGAGAACTGTGCTGAGCTTAATGAAGCTTTCAAGACAGGCCAGAGGTAGAACTCCTTGCAATCAGCATGATCTGTACAGCACTTTCTGTCTTTCATACCTCTCTCAGTAACCATAAATAAGATGTCTTTTTGAGTGTTACAAAAATTTAACTCTACAAAATAAGGAGAAAGAAATTATGATTTTGTTTGATTTTACTGTTCAAATTAAATATATTTTTTTAAAAAAAGTCACCGAGTTTTATGCTATGCTGGAACAACACAATATACTTTCTTGAACCAAATTTTTTTTTCTTACTATTTATAACACAATGAACAGTTTACTTCTACCTAGCTCTGTGAGTTTATGGCTTTTTGAGAGCTCCTTTAGTCTAGTTCCTCCACAAATGTGTCCCCGCTTCTTGAAAGAACCACAACAATGCTTCAAGGTGGGATCATGTTGTTTCTTTAAGTAGCAGAGATTACAGCCAAGGCTATGGTATTCTGACAGGATATTTGTTGAGAAAAGGCAAAATTTTCCTGCTGAGATGGTAGTGCACCAAGCAATACAAGATACAGCCTAGAATGCTCACAAACCATCCCAGACTTATGGTGAAGAAATTCTAGTAGTTACAAGAAAATATTGAGCCAGCACTGATTCTGTCCATATGGAATATTTACACCAGTATAATTTGAATGACTACAACAATGTTCATTTTTTATTTTCTATGTTAAAAATCAAGAGTCAACACAGTGGCCTGACGAATGAGATACCATAGATGAAAATATTTTTTCTTGATGAGCCACAGTGCCAAAGTCAGCAAAGACTTTGTCATCAGATGAAGTCAGATAGGTCAGAAATATGTAAGAAAAGTAGATAATTTGCGGAGTTCAAAGACATTTATAGGACATTTATAAATTTCATTTGAGATCAACTTCAAAAGATGGGAAAAAAGTAGAAACGGTTTATTGCAGTCTAATTCCTCCATCTATACTGACCCTCTCAAGCCTGCCACATAAATTGTTTTGTATCAGCTTTTTCTGGAGGTATAAGCTCAGCAGTTTCATTCCTTGTGCTGCTGAGAGTGACCCAATGTATCCATTAAAACCATTAGCTTCAGCTAACATCAATATCATATTGTGCTAGGGCTCTGTTTTGCGTATTGTCTTAAAGATTGTTATTAATGGTAAAGTCATTTAATTTGGGGATTAATTTTTCCTTATCCCAGCTGTTCTAAATGGCAGTAAATTTATATTCTTTATTGATGATGCAGTGTGAGAACAGAGTAAATGAGTAGTCCTGTGCAAGTAATATGTAATAATGAACTATTACAGTACTCTCAGTCCAAGACCTGTGTTTGGTTATTTGAGAGATTCTAAGACAAACTTTGGAATCTTCTTTTGATATGAAGATTTCTTACCAATGACCATTTTCTGTAGTCAGAGCCAGACACACACATAGATATGCTAGTGTCTGTCTTTCCACAGCTGAACATTTGCATGACTGCTGAAAAAAAAAAAAACCATGAAAATTTTCATAATTTGAAAGCATTTTAATACAACTTGTTTGTTTACTTTTGAATTGCAGGGAAGATCATGTAACACAGGTGGACACTACAGCAAACGTTTTTAACAGGCATAGGAAACATAGCTCTCCCAGGAAACACCACAATACAATCTTGAGATTTAGAAATATTTAGCCTTAAAACCCTCCATAAATATTATCCTTAAAATTTTTATGAGAACCTCGGCTGAGCCAATAATTATTCTGTTCTGGGTTTAAAAATAAAATATAATTTCCTCAAATCAACTGTCAGACATTGCTTCCAGCTGGAGCATTCATGATGTGATAAAATTAGAATGCTAAGAAAACACACTCAACACAAATGGGATTGATTTAAAAGTCAGACTTCACACTTCAGCATCTCTGATGATATCAGCTGCGCTTCTGGTGTGTGATATCTGCATGTGGCAAAGCGTGCTTGGCACAGGGGAACTCTGTGCCAAGTAGGAAAGCTCTCTGTGGAGCAGGACAGGCCCAAGGACAAATGCCTAAAGGTAAGTCTGATGTTTGCTTCACAGCATTAACTAGCTTCACACTAGGCTGCAGAACCTTGGGCAAATGTGTGTAGCAAAGCTTCAATGAAGGGAAAAATTAAGCAGCAAGAAAAACAAACATTGTCCTTAAACCATTAAATTATAACAACTTGATGCCCTTAATGAGGAAGAGGAGAAGAGAAAGAGGAGGGCTGACTCTTCTCACTGACTCAAGATCAATTATCTCAGTCTTCAGATATGGAAAAGGTTGTTACAAATAAAAATACAATAAACTATTCTTTATTTAGACTGAGAAAAGATACAATTGACTTCAAAAGTAGTAAGGAAGAACTAGGTCAGATATTAAAAAAGAGGTCCAGCAATACAGTTTGTGATAGATTATCCTCAGAAAGAAACTTCTCAGGAAACTAAATCCCTCAGCACTAGAGAATCTCACAAACAAGTTGTACAAACAATTGTTGGGAATGATTGGATAGAGCTGATCCTGCCCTCAGCAGGGACCTGGGCCGGATAAACCCTTAAATACCCTCAGATTGTGGTGCATCTATGAATAACATATGGAAAAGAGGGACAAATAAAAATATTTACGTAACATCTGCTGATCTAGTATACATACAAACATACAGACAAATGGGACAAGTTTTTTTTAAATTTTTTTTTTCTCCTAGAAGAAACATATGAGTATCTGGAATCTGGTATATGTCACATGAGCAATGAACTTTCTGCAAATCAAAAATTAATTTATTGGTTAGGAGACCTTAAAAAGTATAATTAACTTCATTCCAGTGAAGTGAGGGTGACTGGATTTCCAGCACTAATAGCAACATGAGGGAAGATTTCGATTAGATACTAGGAGGAAATTCTTTATTATGAGGGTAGTAAGGCCCTGCAACAGGTTGCCCAGGGATGTTGCATTTCTTACAAGCGTGTGTTGGACAAGGGAAACCCAGATTGGAAGAATAAAAGATGTTCTTTCAGAATGTGCTTGAAGGGGATTTCATTCCTATTATGCACTAGCCAGTTGTCAAAAATTTTTACTAATACTCTAATAAAGTTATCGCTATAGTCTTACTCAAAGGTTTTATTTGTCAATGAGGAAGTAATTCTGACAAAAGCCCAGGACAGAGGTTCTTCAAAGGAATGTAGACTCTGATAAGCTCTTTTTAGTGCTGCTTCATGAGCTTTGTCTCCAGTATCCTACATTACTGGTGTACTATGAGAAATATACCTAATTATTTTTAAAAGCTAATTGAACTTTCACACTCCCTTTTCTTCTTACCCCATCTGAGTCTTTCTCTGCACAGTATTAGGTAGGAATTTATCTTATTTGGGAGTTCAGTGTATTTTTTTTTTTTTAATAGAAAATATAAAAATATAGGTTGGGGTTTATTTTCCAGTTATCTTCAAAGTTCTTCTCCTATTAAAAGATTTTTTTTTAATATAAATTCAGCTGGTACCTTTGCACACTTTATTCTTTGCAGAGAGGGATTTTGAGCCATTGAAATTTTTTTCATGTGCAAAAGCCAGTAAAGTTAAACTTTTAATGTATGTTTTTATGTACGCTTTAATTTATGAAATACATATTATTAAGAGCTTTCTGCTGACTAAACAGAGGGCACTTCATGGCACTTCAAGGCAATTTCTATATTAATGTTACTTCACTGGATTATCACACAAGTGCACTGAGTCATTTGCACTTTAAAAATTAATTTTCTTCAAACTCTGTACATTTGTGATGATCTGAGATGCATATACTTTGATGAGTGGTTTTTAAGAACTTAGATGAATTTTCTTACATTGATTTTGTCTTATGAAGGAAGCTGTAATGCCTTGGCCTCCGAATTGTAAGTCTCAGGTACTGCAGAAAAAGTGTAGGTACAATTAGACAGTCACAAGATCTTTAAGTCTCTTGAGCAACTTTCTCAGTGAGCTTAAAGAGAGCATCAGATCTTTGAGCATTTTGATGAGAGAACCCACCATCCTGAAGAGAGGAACAGATTTGTTTGAATATATACAACCCATAAAATATGAAACCTGCTTAGATGAGCAAGAGTTTAATTTATTTTCCCCAAAAAAAGGCTTTGAGAGAGTAAAAAATGAAGCAGACTTTCAAATAGGAAAAAAAGATTGAGAGCAGCAGTTTTTTATATTTAAATACTTCAGATACAACCACTAGGAAACATATTTTGCTAGCTTATAAAGAGAAGCTGGAAAGGTCTGGTTTCTCTTTCACACAGATACAAAAACAGACACCAACAATCAAAAAAGACAGAGTTTGTTTACTTTTTTTAGGTCCCCTAATGAAATTCTTTTATTTCTTAATTCTGCCACAAATAAATCCTCCCTGACCTTCTGAAGTAGAAAGTGACACTGGATCTGAAATGGACTGACATCTTCCGGAGCTGGAGGCACAAGAGCATTCTGTTTCATGCATCCTCTTTTTAAACTACGCAGTACCCACATCTGCAGCCATAAAACCAGGAATAGCTTCTGTAATGTTAGAGCCCTATTGTGTCTCTTTCCTACAACCTTGACAAAAGATGTTCAGCAACCAGCAACCTCTCCAATTTGCCTGCAAAGTGACTCTATCAGTAAGCAGCTCCAAAAATTTCAGAGGGTCTAGGCTAAGAGTCCACTTTCTTCAGCAATCATTTTTGAAAATACCCAATTTAATCCAAGGGGTGAAGTAAATTTCACTTCTCTCTGGCCAGGGCACAGTTCACTGTCTGTAAGTTTATTCTTATTCATATAGTTTTCTGGTGCACTTATACAAGAGCCAGGAATTTTAAGAACTTAAGGTAGGTTACCCTGATTTAACTGTTGGCAAAGCACACAGACACAGTAGGTTTGAAAGCACAGCCCACTCAAACCTGCTATTATTAGAACCAGGTGGGAAATAATTTTCCCTATTTGGGAACACTTTTGAAATTAAAACCAGAAAAACTCTTTCCAGTATAAATTGTGACGAAAAGTCAAAATCTCCATGGAAGTTTCAAATCATAAATCAGTGTCAATCATTGGAAAGATTTTAGCTGCTTCTTACATGCTTTCATTTTACCTCACACTTTTGAATTTCATATTTTGTCCTTAGAATGACACTAATTAATAACAAGGATTCCTAAGGATAGATAGATAAATATATTGGTAAAGATATATCTTTGTTGAAGTCATCAGACTCATAAAGTTCTCATTTCCTTTAATGTGCTTGTTCACAGAAATCAGTCACAAGTTGATATGTTCCCAACATGGGGTGGACTCGATTTTAGAAATAGGAAAAACACAGTCTTCAGCCTTTCAGACACTAATTGTTTCATAAATCCTAAATTAAAAGTTTGTATGGTTTCATGTGTCTACTTTTCAATTTTTAAAAATAGTACAATATATCACAAGGCCTATGAAAGACTGTTGAAAGAAATGTCAACTTTGAAATCTGTCTGTAAGTGTATGAATGTGAATGGGAATCAGGTGTCTTATTAATTTCATACTGCTGGGGAGAATGTACAGCAGCATACCCCATGACCATCACTTTCTGTGCTAGGCAGCTTGACAAAAATGGGTACAGAATGATACAAACAACTTCCATAAAAGACAAGTTCTGAAAGTTGTTTCACAAAAGCTCAGGGCTGTTTGTGTGCATTTCATTATGATTTGTTTGGATGCACAATGTCACAAACTGAATGCAAGGTCATATTCACCTGTGACATAGGAGGAAAAATCTGACTCATATCAATAGAATATGATCATCTTTGCTAGAATTAAAATCTCATTTCACGCACTTTTTTACTATGGAAAAGTGTAGAAAAGACACAAATACTTTAAAAACCAGAGGGTTTAATTTCACCAGTTTTTAAGTTGTTCTTTCAAACACTCCACAGATATTTATGAGATATGTAATAGTAGATATAAGTAGGCATTAAGATCAACTGCCAGGACAGAATGTCCTCATGGCTGAAACTTTAATACTTTTTAAAGTATGGTGTGGTATGTTTTTTTCTCTTTCATGTTGGGCCTTGTTTATGTTTTTCTAGTTCTTGGTAACATCACTACCAGAGTAGCAGAGCATGATACCCTAATTCAAATTTCAGAGTTACTAGGATCTAATGCTCCAGTGGTAAATTGATTTTTGCACCTGGGATATGGTTATGGTGTCAAGTATAGAGTTAAAACAAACAAGGTGGAATCAAGGGTGTAATTACTATCATAAATGCAACATTAACCATGCTACCTGATTTTTGTTACTACATCTTTTTTTTTTTTTTTTTCATGTTGAGAAAAGGAAAACAAGAAAGGTTTAGTCTAATATCAGGTCAATAAAGCTGGCTTTTAAAAATTACTTTCTGGATATTTTGCCATTATACTGTTTCAAGATGACAAAAGCTTTCACAACAGCAGATGATAACAGATAATCATCATAAAAACCTGAAAAGCTGACTGCTGTAAATATGTCCAAAAACAAAAAATTAATCTGATATGCTGTGAGGAATGTCACCATTTCTGTATCACCATCTTAAAATATTTTCTAGGAAGCCACCTCTGTATTTTAGAATGCATACATCCTCTTAAGCAACAGAAGATTCTCATTTTATATGCAGTAACTCTTATGTGGTTCTTTACTGTTATTCTGCTAACATCCTGATTTTTATATACTGCTAAAATCAATCATTCCCAGCTAGATAGAAACGTGCTATTTCTAACATTTTATTTTTAACATCATGTTTCATAATAGATCACATTCAATTGCATTTGTGAGCTCCATAAAGCCCAAAATAGCTGTTAAAGTTGGACAGTTTCTGGGTAAGAAATATACTTTGGCTGAGCATGTTTACAACTTGGAAATATTTAATCCATAATAAAAAAAGGCTAACTGCTGTGAAACCGATGGTTAGAGCCCAGAAACACTGAAGCTTCCTATAAAATACTGGAATATAGATACAGAAGTTCTGTTTATTTTTTGTTAAATTTTATTGAGTTCTCTGAATGCTGATATAACCAAGAGGCTAGGACTGAAAACATGAAAAGGTTTTTTTCATTCTCATTCCCCAGGTGAGGGAATAGACCCCTGTAAGTGGGTTTTATAAAAAATTAGGATGGAAATAGTAATGAAATACAGAAATACCTATCTAGCATTAAAACTTCTCCTCAGTAGACATGTGGTTGTTAAATTGTCCCAAGTAGCTTAGTTGGCTACTATAGTAATCCTTAATTATGCTAAATGTAATAAGCAAAGAGAATATAGTAGTATTTGATAATGCTGACAGCTCAGCAACAGGACAGGACATTCATATTCAGAGATCATACAATATACTTTTACTACCTAGGATTCAATGACTCCTTGATTTGTGTAGTCATCCTATATTTAAGTGTATTTCATGAAAAAATAAAGAGGTAAAGGAGCAATTCACTACTAAACTTTAGAGTTAGTTTCAAGTCTTCATACTTCTGTACATGAATCCAGTTCAGATTTTCAAACAGTCTCACTCTCTCTGGGAGCTGAATATTTCTGCATTCTGATCACTTAATCTGGTGCTAAAAGTGAGCTGAACTGAGTTACTGATATGTTATGACCTTCTTATTAGAGATTGAAACAGAAGAAGAAAAATTAAAAGTGTATGTGAAATATATATCTAAGTGCTTGTAGTGTAAAGATCTGAAGTGTCCAAAGAAATGTGTCCTTCCACTGGAGCATATTACAATCAGACAGGTGGTGGTCAATGATATAGAAAGACTGAAATTAACATATGAAACCAGTACCAGAATACTGGTTATTGGAAATAATTCAAAAAAGTTATCACAACAGCTTTAACCCTCTTAGAATTAAAAAATGCAATTGCATCCTGTAAAAACTTTTTAAAATCTAAAATAAATTACTAACAGAAGCAGGAAGAGTTTTGAGAATCCATACTGAAGTCCCATCAGAACACAAATTTGCAATGTGTCTAGGATTAGACAGAAAAAAAAATTGTGACTTATAATATATTTTTAATAGATAATTAGACACTGATTAAAAAAAATCTCTAATTCTAAAGGATGCTTGATAGATATTGGCTCTATTTTTGTTGGCTAGTCCCTAGGTATCCTTCTGGGACTTGAGTAACATTCTGTGAAGTACATTCAAAAATCCTATCTCCCAAATTTATAATCACGTAGTTGAATTTTCAGTAGATATTCACTATTCATTGTGTAAAAATGCTTTATTTCTACTTTTCAAATTTTTTTAGAAGTGATGAGGAAGGGGAAGAAGAGAAAGGAAAGAAATACTTGAAGTACACCTTTGCGACAATTATTTCTTTCATGCCTTACTACTGTGCTCTGCCACCTCTTACATTCAGCTCTGTAAAATGTGTATTTAGGCATATATTTTTTGACTATTTAACACCACTGCAGTGTTTTCATCTTTGGTAGAGTGATCAGATATTTTACAAAACTAACTTAGCAGAGCAAAGCAAATTTTTTTCCCTAGAGCTGCCTGCTGTACTTGTCAATGGCAAAGTGTCATGTTGTTAGCAATTATTTCCATTTGATCCTAATATCTCTGAAGCATTTAGCAAGCCACTGACTTCATTTATCAATTAAGCCTTAATGGAATATTTTAGATGAATGCATGTGCTTGATAAAGGTTTTGGACATTTTCATCATTCTTAGAAGTAAAAGGTGCTTCTGTATTTTGTATGTGACTTTATAGATGTAGAAAATCCTTCTGTAAAAATCAGATTTGAGCATCCAAATGAAACAGAAAAAATGGGCCTCATATTTCTCCCTGACAAATAAAAATAAAAATCCATCATTCCCTGTTTTATACATTTGAGATGACATAAGAGATAGCATATATCAAACCAGGAGAGGCTGACAGATCAGAGTTGGCTTATGTATGCTGTATGTGAGTTGTGGAATATAATGAGCAGGCAAAAAGCTTAGTATATTCTTAAAACCAGGAAATTTCAATTTAAGACTGCTACCAAAAACTTTCTATTTTGGTAACAAGACATGATAAGGCTTTTCTGGAAGACAGGTTAGCTGGTGTTCTGTAGCAAATGGGTTATATAGAGGTTTCATCATTTTACCAGTGCCGCAACTGAAATTACAGTTAACATAGGACCTGGTTGGCAGCCTGTGTGCTGTGTTTCACTGGTTTCAGACACATCACATCACTGCAGAAGCACACAAAATGTCCATATGAAAGTCAAGTCGCTTACATATCGTTGATTATGAATGTGTGTTTATAGTACCCTTGCCTTGCAGGCAAATAAGCTGGCCCTTCAAGAGAAACCTGACTCACAACTCTGAATTCCAATATTCTGAAAGTAGTGGCCAGACCATATGGCCTCCTTATACTGATTCTATAATTAGTTTTTACATTCCCAGGAATCCAGTAATGTATATTTCAAGATTTCTCTCATGGTTGCTTCAAATAATCTAATGAACTTTTCTTTTGATTTTTTTTTTGGAAATTTTCTTTCCAGCGACCATAGTTAAGCTCCTTCTAACATACAAAGTGATCTAAAAAGCTAGGAAACTTTTCTATAATTTAAAAAGCTTACATTACATTTGCCTGGGCATAATGTAAATGCTATGTATAAATAATATGCACTTAATGCAGATGTAACACATGACATTTCATGGGTTACATAAACATATTGCTGGAGGAAGGGTATAAAATATTTTCATTTAATCTGGTTTACGTTCTAATTCATAACCTTGGCCATGGGGAATTTATTTAGTGCAACTCCTGTAAGGCATCCAGGACTGCATGTTAACTCCAGGACTGCAGACCTCTCTAGCTTCCTGGTGCTATCCTGTGTGATATGTGTTAACATATTAATAGTTTAAGATCTAAAAAAATCTTTGTACTGAATTCCCCATTCTGGACCATCTGCTGTCCTCAAATAACACATGCAGTTTACTTTTTCCTCCAGCTCTCCATTTGTTCCCGCACTGAACTTGCAGTCCAAACTAAGAAACAAATAATATAATATAGGCACCTAAGAATCTGAATTCTGCTGAAATAATTGCATGATTGCATTATGCCAGTGATCCAAAGAGAATTCTCAGTCAGAATAAAAATCATATTGTAATTCCCTTGGCCAATGCACCAAGTCATCTTAAAATACAACACACTGGTGCAATACTACTTTGTAGCAAAACGAACCTCTCTTAGGGCACGGCGCTCCAAGGTCCAACAGGGGTTCCAGCAGAAGTGCATGAAAAGTGCCCTGAGTCTGTTGCCTCAGGATTGTTTAGCCTGGCTCGGTGCTACTGCTCCAGAAGCAACTGACCTCTCTGCTGGCTTGCTCTGGAGTGAGCTGAGCTTGTGAGTTTGAGCCTCACCTTTTATTGGCCCCCTAATCCTGCTCATGCGCAGTTGGGGCCTGTCCTAATCAGGCACAGGTGGGCTTAACACAAGCTCATGCCCACTGCCTGGCAATTAGTGGCACCTGGTTGCCTCATTTCACTACACTACTTTTTTTTCCTTTTCCTTTTTTTTTTTTTTTTTAAATGCTATATAATGCTATTAACACAGGCCTAAGAAAAATATTTTAAGCTCTTTGAATTATAAAATCATGCATCAGAATTGTGCTCATACTCCCACAACATTGCAATCCCTATATACACAACAGCAGTGCGTAGGTAAAAGCACAGTCATTATATGCTTTGTAACCTTTTCTCAGTGTAGAAAATATGGATTAGCTAGTAAGAAAAAGAGCAAGCACAGCAGTTTCCTCTTTTGTTGATTCACTGTCATTACTGTGTCAGGTTCTTTCTTTTTCAAAATTGCCTTTTTCCAGCAAAGTGAAATAGCACCACTCAAACCATGAGAAATAATCAGAAAGAACAACGTTAATTTTAGAGCACTGAGTAAATTTTAGTAGAAGTGAGAAAAAAGGGCAACATGTTCCATTCCAATGTAAATAACATGACTGATTTTTATCTCATTTATATTGCTAACAGAAAGAGTAAGCTCTGCTGGAGTCTTCCACACCATCAGTAATGTGTCAGTTTCTTGGGACGGTGAAAACAAATTATAAACACACTTTACTCTTGCTTTAATCAAAGAGTAAAGTAATTTAATTATTTGATCTGTGGCAATAATCCCAAACTAAAACATACCTTTGTTGCTAACAAAGTTTCTACGGCAGAAATGCCTTAATCTTCTTTTATACAGCAAGCAGTTAACCAGTTGTAGTGGATACAGATGCATAGTGTTAATTGTAAGAAGTTCATTTTTTAGAAACGATTTCTATAGCCTCACTTTGAAAATGAGGGAAGACAAGTTCAAAAATACATTTGACAGTCAGTGTTTTATTCCACATTAGTTCATCTGTACTGTTGAAACAATTTTTCTAGAACAAGAGTATTTGAGGAACCTAGGATATCATTTACTGAGAAGCAAAGGAGAAATATGTTTGCATTAATTTAAGAAGAGTTCTGCTTCGGAATGTAAGAAACATCAGTAGTGACTACCCAGACATGTCTCAGATAAAGCATGTGAAACCAGTTATAACCACAATTTTGGAATTTAAGTTTTCTTCTATTAGTTGACAGATCTCCAGAAAAAGAAAAAAAAACAACAAACCAACTACCAAACAATCAAATAATCTAAAAAGGCCAAAGCCTGAGTTTTTAATACCTGCAGGAGAAAAATGGCACTTAAAGCCAAGCAATGTTTTTCCTTGTGATGAATTTGCCTGTTTCATGAGGTAAATCACTTTATGAATTCCTGTTCTGCCTATATCTCATAACTAAAGTTTCAGTGGGGAAACTGAGATTCTGTGAAGTAGAAATTGAACACAAATCTAAAAAGAGGCAGTACAGAATCCTCAAAACTAAAGCCTATTTTTCCACTCTAGCAGATCTGCATTTGTTTACAACCTAGTTAAAATAAATCTAGTTAAATAAGAACACATTAATATCTGTATCAATGACTCAGACGAACATAACCTGTGTAGCCTTGTCTGGAAAGCTTATTTCAGTTTTGAAGCTAAGGTATAGCTGCAAAAAACTTTACAAATTATAACCCTAGCTAAATCTGCATGGCTTTTAATGTCAATGTAGATTGTACCTTTTTAAATTTTTTAAACTAAAGTGTCTCTATTATCTCATAAGTATACATCAATTAATCATAAGGAGGTAATTCAGAATAAAATCTTATTGAAAGTATAAAATCTTATTGCAAGCGAGTATAATCCTGCGTAATACAAATTCTCTTCTTGCTTAAAGCTGTTTCCTCTGTTAGACTTTCAGCTGTACAAACAAAGTCTTAATCAATACCACAAGTCTTAGCCAGAGAGGTCATCCTATCACAGGAAAAACACAGCACTAATTAGTGCTGCGAACACTTTTTCTTTAAATGTTTTATTTCCATTTAACCTTGAAAATAATCTGCTCCAAAATTAAAGTTAATTGAGATAAACAACTGCTTACATCACCAAAGCATTATTTTTAGCTTGGAAATTATATTAGCAGAAAGAAATGATGAGCTAAAAATCTTTAAATGTTGGTATAAGCAAGATTTCCTCCATTTAGATCAAGATGAAATTCAAGAACTGTTACTGTAACACTGCTCTGTGATCCTCCTCCACTCCCAGTATTCAGGATGCTGATGCACTACATGTACAATAGAAAATGTGTCTTTTTAATATGTTAATTTCTTGGAAATTAAACTAGAATCTAAAATTTCAAAGCATTAAAGATGGTACTCATGACCTAATATTTTACTACACAGTGTTTGATAGGTTCTCAGGCTGAGGTTTCAAAAATAGACTTTTTGGCTTCTTTGTCCACAGAGTTTCAAGGCAGAGCTTGGACACTAAGCAAAGTTAAGGTTTTAGGCCACCCAAAGTACAGATTAATTGTGCAGCTTCAACTGATTGATCTAGTTAAAGGGCAGATGACCCAAAAGTGTTCCTTTTAAAAACCTGCCTAGCAGTAAGAATCGTTCCTATTTAGTCCCATTATCCATCTTGATTGCATTCCTTCAGATGAAATTAATAGCCACAGTGAGAGCTCATGTTCATCTTGTTTTAATGTCCATGACTGTCAGTTGAGGAATTTTATCCCAGCTTCTCGAAATCATACTATATCATTACATGTAATAGCTGCTACAGCTTCACTATTTCTCACAGTGGTTTACTTTCCTGCTGCTCTCAGTTTTCTCAGGCAGCTCTCTTGTCTCTGTAGTAGTAAAGGGACAGGAGAACATCAGTCTCAAGATATTGCAGACAGCCTGCTTAATATATGTTCACCAGCTTAGTTGATGAATAACAGGGAACAAGTCATTCAACTTCCTATGTAATCGAGTCCAGTAATGGTGTCCTGTTTGATGTTAGACCCAAAGAAAGACTGAGCTGAAGACTAAATACAACCACTACTTGCATTAATGCAAAACAATTCCTGAATTGCCTAAACATCTTCAGAGAATAAATATGCAAGTGTTACAGTATGTAAAAGATGTTTATTATTTTTAACATTATTGTTTCTCTGGAACTTTTGGGTAACTGCAGTATAACTCATCTTCACCATTTCTTCAGCCAGAGAACACAATATAAATAGATTCACACAAAAAAATCAAGATATGCCTTGTGAGTGAATGGTGATATACTTTCCATCCATAAACAGAAGAGTTTCATTGCCCTCTTTATGCATGGAAAACATTTACAGACAATTATGCCTAATCAGTGTTTTAATTGAAGTACACATAAAGGATCTTTATCAATATGAGAAAATTATTCTTATCTGAATATGATAGTAATTTATAACAAAATTTATACATCACACAGTACAATACATTGCCAATTGATATCAAGATGAAATGCAATTTAGATGAAATCAAAAGCTAAAGCTGGTTTCAGGGCATGAATAGACTGGCATCAAAATATTCCTTAAAAATAAAAGAAATTTTAAAAACAACACAAAAAATCCATAAAAGGAAGCAGCTGTAAAATTCAGTTATATCAGATCTGACAATTTCTTTTGCAAAATTATGAGATAAATTTTGGGTAACTTTGACCTTTGATGGTTTTGTACACAAAAATGTTGCAGTAAAAATAGAAAAGCTGGACATTGAACAGGAAAATATCCAAATATTACATTGTATATGTAATACATGTACATGGATGTGTAATTCATGTACATCTCACTGAGGCTGAAAAGAAAGTATTGTTAGACTGTGAACAAAAAAGCCTTCTGAGCCTGCTGTTAGTTCCTTTCAAGAACCCTTATATGTACCTCCTCGGTTTATAGTAACCTGATTTTATTACTAACTTTGAGACTTTTCTTTGGATGATGCTTGGTCAAGTTATGTGCAACATACATGATATGTTTAGATTCATACAGACACAGAAGATAAACTGATTAGACAACAATTCAAGCAACATTTGCTAAATTCCAATACAAATATAGTGATCTTACTTACCTTAGCAAATATTCACACAGATTTGAGTTCTAAAAAATTCTACTTTCCCTTTGGGTAAGAAGTAGCTTTTGTAGGTAATCAGTGCTTTTTAATAGAATTTACCACTCAAGCAGTGGTTTATCAAAAGAGTTACATAAAATAGTAAACCTCTACGGGCATATGTAGGAAGTGTTGAAGGGAGAACCCTTTCCTTCACATATTTACAAACTCAAGGCCAACAACTTGCCAGTTAGGAACATGGTTTTTTAAAGGAATTAGCAGTTTGGGGATTCTTCCATTTTTTTAGTATTCAATTTTAGAATCTTTGAGGCTCATTGAATACCACAAAGTAGTGGTATCTTATGGATACTTCTGGTATCTTATACCAGAAGTGGTATCTTATGGATATGGATCTTATGGATACTTATCTTGTGAAAGTCCTTCACCAAAATGCTCAAAATTTTATGTCCTTATAAGAATTAATTCCTCAATAAATTTTAAGTGATAAATTACAGGATGTTCTTCCATAAAGATCAGATGTCTTGAACAGGAATGCTCTTTTTTTCCTTCTCAAATCATATTCCTTATTAAATGGGTATACACAAATCACTATCCAGTGATGAATAAAATAGATCAAGAATGTAATGAATCAGGAAATTTAAATCTCAGATGGCACAGGAAAATAATGGGAATGACTTGACAAGTTTTTTCATGCACTTCAGAAGCAGAAGTATTGGTGATTTTTTCAGGTCTTTCAGTTTTTCTAGTCTGTTCTCATATGTGTTTGCATAATTATAGGAAAATTTGCAATTGTTTCATAGGTTTAACTGCAGAAAAGAAAATTATTTGTATCTTGTTCTGCTTTTTCATTTCCTTGAGCATTCATTTGACGTTATTTTCTTGTCCTTATAATCTCTTTTGATCTTCTTTAACACAGATAAAAATTCTGATGCTTGATGATTTGCTTTGTTCAGTGGGTTCTCTGACAGATACATATCATAATGTTACTTTCTCTTGCATCAGATTTTTATTTGAATTGCTCTGGCAATTTGATTTTTAATAGTCTCCAAAAGTTTCAAGTTGTGCAAATAATTTCCCACTTAACAGTGGATTTTTTTCCAAAAAGCAAAGAAATCACTCTTGCTAGTCAAAACTACCTTTAATTTATTAGAAAATGAAGTGATTTGCTCTCAGAGAGATGAGGATAAAGAATTGTAGGAGAATAAAATGAGAGTTAAATTCTATCTTAATGAATCATTTAGAAACAATACATCTTTCCCAAATAATCAGCAATTTTCACTGTCAAAACATAACTTTGCAAGGCTTTTAATCTGCCATGCTGTTTAAAATGAGACAAAAATTGTATAATCTCATTTTCTGGTTCTTTTGAAAACTCCTCATTTTAAGGAGAGAAAATTAGTCATTCACATTTTTTTTCAGCCATAAGTTCTTGGAGAAATAAAAATGTAAGTAGGAACTGAGTATGATGCTTTGTTCTAGCAATCATCAAGGTTTGTTCCGTGGCTAAGTAACCACCTCTTGTTTTCACTTGATACATACAGAATTTCAAATAAGGGAGCTGACCATTTATGTAGTATATTCTTTCTAAAGTGAAGCAGATTGCATTAAAAGTAGAATAAGCAATGTCCCCTTTTGATCTATATAACCTAATTTTCTCCATCAGGTAGCATAGTCTGTTGGAAAAGTTCAGGATTCAGCTCTTCGTCATAAGCAGCTAAGTTTAACCAAGGGACTGCAGAAAACAAAAGTTACTATTTATTAAAAAAACTTGGTGAACTAAGTTCCACAAAGAGTCTTTGAAGAGTATAGATTAGTTTAAAGATAAATAATTTTCCTTGAGCAGTTGCTCATACTGTTTTCGTTTTTGTGTCTGCTCTGATTTTATTTGACAGTGCTTTTTGTCCAACAGTGGCTAAAGAACACTGTTAACCACAGATGAGAACCATTGCAGGCAGACTCTATACTTAAAGAAGCCTGAATTGAGGAAAAATCCAAATAGGAAAACAGATTTGACAGATGACAATCATGTTCTGCTAAGTGGCACTAACATACTAACAATGGGTAACATCAAACGATTAAATGGGAGAAGGAGTCAGATGATTCGCATCTAGTCAAAGCAGTTAAATGCTCCCCTTGACTTCAGAGGTTACTATACTAATGAAATGTCTGATTTTATCCAACAGAACAGAGGTGAGATAAAGACAAACTTCATGAGGTTCTGAGTCCATTCCACCATAACCTAGCACCCAAAATTAATGTTATAAAGGGTGATGTTATGTAGAATATTGAACAGTGGATTTATAATAATACTATAAATTGATGAATGCTAGGAGGGATACTATTACTAAATACAAGACTTTACCACTTGGAAAATAGAGATTTGAGTTTTGCAGCTGAAGATATAAAAATACAGATCTCTGTCATTTTAATCACGACTCAAAGATCAGCTGCAGCAATTCATTATACTGCCCATACACCAGAAACCTTCAACATGCTCCCAGCTTGTTTCATGTTAAAATTGAAAACTATGTGTAGATTACACTAGTATTCTTCAAAAAGACACAGTCACTGTAGTGTCTACGTATCAGCCTAGACATTTCGGAGAGGATATTTGTAAGGTTGTGCAGGCACAGGATTTCCCAATACACATCACATGATCTTACAGCCCTTAAGTCACAACAAAGTGGAATCTTACAGGACAAGAGTGAATGTCTGAGCAAAATGGTATACAGCTCCTCATCCCAAATCAAGCTGGGCCTAGCTCTAGTTGATGAAGCCAGTGTCACTGGTTTGTACTAATGTTAGTGAATTGGTGTTGTAAGAAGACAGAGAAAAAAGAAATATCACCTGTGATCATATCTTTATGTAATGTCATAAGCACATGTACATTATGTCAGAGAAAGAAGAGCAAACTGGACATTTCTTTTCCCATCTATGGCTGCCCCTTAATAATCCGTTCCCAAATAGCAACAGTCTCGGTAGTATTAATGACCTTTGGCAACAGCATTTCTATCTTTTGGGGGCTACATCGATTTTCTCTGACTTCCTTGTAGCAATATTGTGTCTTATTGACCCAGAGCCACAAAGTGGGCAGTATCACTGGCAACAAGGGACTTTCAGAGACTTTTTTTTTTAGGACAACAAATTAGAACATGAACTGGTGCGGGCTGCAGTGAAAAAAATAATCTGTGCTACTCTCTAGATTCAAGCACTTCTAAAGAACTGACAAGAGTGTTTGGTGGATGCTAGCACTGGGTGATCTGTCTCAAGATGAGTTCATTTGCCACAGGCAACACTTGGCTTACTTGTCCTAGAGTGTGTGTGGGCTTCAAGGGCTTTTGTCTAAGTTTGCAAAAATCCAAATAAGGTTTGTTTGTCTCTGTTTAGGTCTATGCAGAGTATACTAACATATCAGCATATAAGAGCACAGAAATTGTGAGAACCCTCTCAGATTAGTTTCTTTTCTAGCAATTGTTGGAACATTTTTGAGAATTAGAGAATCTCTTTTATACAGAGACCAGGTACGTGCTATTAATTTGTTGGGGGTTTCTTTAGTAAAAAATAATGTGTATTCCTTTTCCCTGCAGAATACAATTATTTTGACAGCAGTAAATGTTTGCAGTCCTAGTGAGAATTTACTCCGACTGAAATCTCTCTGTATTCCTGTTTAAAACACTGTGTGAAGTACCAGTTTGCTGCAGGCTTGAAATGGATTGCTTTGAATTACATCTTATGGAGGAGAGTCTACAGCCTTCCAGCCTGGTGCCTCAGCCTGGATGATTTTAATCCTGCTGATCTCTATTAGTCAGCAATTACAAATTAAACTGGTCTAAAACTGAATGGTTCTACAGTCTTCAGAAGACCTACACTAATGCTTCCCAGGAGAATACTGTTCCCTAAGTAGTGTTTGAAAGTTCTCTTATTATTATGTTGAAGGGAACCAAAGGTGTTTTGTAGACTATTTGTGAGAAAACTTTCTAACTATTTACCTTTGTGGTGTTGTAAAGAACAGCATGAGTCATGAGCAAATCACAGCCTTGAGAGATCTCCCCTAGATTCCTACCATCACAGCAGCATCACTCTTAGAGTACCCTTTCTTTCTTTGACAGCTATTTTTTTACCATTGTACTAGCTATAGAGCTAGGTTAGCTGACTGCATTAAGGGTTGTAACTAAGCGTTATATTCAAACAATTGTACTGCAAAAAAAAAAATAAAATTAAGAAACAGAATGACTAGCCTCAAAAGGCAAATAATATGGAACAATGGGAGCTCTCTTTCAAAAGTATTACTATATCAACTAAAAATGTCTAGGTACGTATACTTCAGTTAAAGATAAATTTATGTTCAGAACTTTAGTTATCATATAAAGCTCAGTATTGAAGTCTTTGTGTATGACCCAGCTACAGGAAGACAGAAAGAAAAGGACACAGGGCCTGAGAGGTACACAGAAAGCATCTGAAAGGTTTATTTGAGTGTTAGTATTCTCTCTTCAATTAGGCAGTAAAATTGCTGGAACACAGTATCAGAGGCTGCTATACTTCTAAATCCCCGATTTCATGCTCTTTATTCAGTTGCACTTCTCACTGAAGTCTGCCTGAGGAGTTAAGAATTTGCTCCTCCCAGCTACCCATTTTACAGTGCTTCTTTAGCTGTTAAATACAGTTTTGTACTCCTTTGACATTGGTTCATTCCTGAAAAGCACAAACAAGCATCTGACAGAGAATTTTAGTGAGGCACTCTAGGAAATCCCCAGAGCACAAAAGGGATATAATACCTCTTATTTCCAAATCTGCTCATGCATAACAAGGGTTAGCACACACTTCCTCTGAGTATATTTGTCTTCAGTAAGGAGAGAAAGGAAAGGAATCCAGTCAATTTATTTAATAATTGATAGTGGAAATACACTCTAATGAAATTTCCATCATCCAGAAACATGAACTCTACTTTATATATACTGTCATTAATTTGTCTGCTAAAAGCTGCCTTGGCAGCTTCCTTGAATTCCCTGTTTGGATACAAACAGCCAATCCAGTCCTGTTCTGCAAATACCAAGGGAGTCGGAGAAGTTCTAGAGCTATATGCATTGATGCTGTACAAAGAAGCTGGTAGGAAAGCCCTCTTGAAGACATAAAACCAGCTGTGGAAGAAAAATCATGTTTCAACATGCGTTTATCTTTTTCTTTGTAAATCCTTTATGTGTTGAACCTAGAAGACAACTTAGAAGCCCTCCAGAGAAGCACAGAACCTAGGTCTTACTTCTGTCCAAGTTTCCAGTATGGTCTCTACCATGTACACTTGTAAGATTTGTGGGCTGGAAAGTGGATGTATTGAAACAGAAACTCTCAAGATATGATGGCAAACCAATTTCTCTGCAGTATCTGTCCTTTTTTTTTTTTTTTTTCTGTGTCAAGTGGTAAATCTCCTGTAGCTGTTGTGTCTTAAGGCACTGACAAGCACTGCCTTAGGGCTAAGTCCTGTATTTTCACATAGGTTGTATGCTTATATAACTCACCTGGAATAAAACTGTGTGTATTGTGTACATGCTATCTTTCTCCATGAAAAAGATGAAAAAAAAAACCCACTTCTGACTGTAATCAAATGTTTGGAGACAATGATACTGGGCTGCTAAATGAGATACATTTTACAAGAATCACTGCTCTGGAATCTCCTGTGCATCCATGTGTAAAATTGTAAGATTTCTATTTCTGTGGGTGAAAGACCAGAGAACTCTACAAAAGGGAATACTTTATTAAAACTAAAATATTTTTATTACCACCATTTTTATTTTTTCTCTGAATTAAATATTTCCTATTCCAACATTCTATTCATGTCCCATCTTTCTAGAAATGAGTTAAGTGCAAAGGAGAAAAATAAATCTGCTGTTTCCTAATAAAGAATTTGTCATCTAATTTCAGACCTCAAACATGTCATTATCTTACTACATTTGTAGATTTTCTCTTTAATTATGGTAGGATTACTACTTTGCAGGTTTCTCCAGAACCAGGATATTTTAAAGCAGTGACATCAGATATTTTCAGAATACTTTAGCGATAACTTGGATTAGTTTTGTCATACAAAACTAATTTCATATGGTTTACAACAGTGCAGCTGTGACTACAGATATCCAATTTATGGTAAATATTTTATTCGCTACCAGCAGGTGTTCAATCCAAACTTTTTACAGCCCCCTAGTCTGAGAGACCTCAGAGCTCAGTTTAATTTTCCATGACAGCTAAGCTCTTCCATGACTACACAAGTTTGTTGTTGAAATAATTCTTCACCCTCAGTAATCAATAGTCTATTCTAATATTTATACTAAATTAAACACCAGCTATTGTACCATTTATCATAGCTTTTACGTACATGTACATGTATAAATGTCATAAAATAGTATTTTTTTTAATCTCTGATCATTTGGTCCATTTAAGTAAATTGTAAACCACCATGTTGGTTGTTTTTAAAATCTCTCTTAGTGCTTTTTAGGCACTTGTAAGACCTCTGAAAATCAGCAGGCACTGCGAAATGCAAACATTTCTTAAGTTATAATTAGGAACCCCAGAGGCGCATTCCATGAGAAAAATACACCATGTGTCACTTTCATCTACGTGCAACACATTCCTATGAGGTACCAAGCATCTTTGAGGTCAGAAGCAAAGTGTGCAAATTCAAAATGTGAGCATTATGGACACAAAAGTAAAAGCCTTAGTAATGCTTAAAAGAAACTGTACCCCAGCCAAAACCAAGGGAACTCAGTAGCCTTCACATACCCATAAAACTCTATTGATTTAGTAGTCTTACTGTTTGGTTGGGGTTTTTTTGTTAGAGTGAATGGAAGTCTACTAATTCCAGTTTCTTTAGGTACAAGGCTACCAAAGTAAACTAAAAATATAATTTCATATAGAATGCTAGCATGAACAAAAGTAATTTTTCCTTCCTTGAATCTCTGGGCAATCTGTTCCAGAGCCTTGCACCCTCGTACTGAAGAGCATTATCAAACATGATCAAACATGATAAATGCATCTGATACACAATTAAGAGCAGGTTAAATATCTAGTCAAATGCTGAATTTATAAACAATGTCATAATGTCTTTTCTATTCAACTCACTGTATTCATATAGTATAGTTAAAGCAATATCAAAATAACAGAAATTTATTAAATTATTTTTTAAAAATGTTATAAATTGAAAACCAAAATATCCTCTTACCGGTTCCTTTCCATTTTCCCCATTCCAAATCATTAGTAAATGTCATCAGTTTTGGGCTGGCAAAAAGATCTTACTTTTATGGATACTTGAAAATGTTATTCAATTGTGCCTAAGGACTGGTTATACTTGGCCTTGATCAATTTACTTTGGCCAAGGTTCCTCTGCCTCATCAGCTGAAGAAGCATAAGCTTAAGTAGTTAAATATATCTTCATACTCTTGAAACAAAAGCTTAATTTAGTTCATCTGTTACACTATTATGTGAACAGTTGAAAAATATTAACTTGTCAATCTATAGAGCTGTGAACAATCACATCCTGGTCCTGAGAGGATAAACTCTAAACAAGGCAGAACCACTTCAGTTCTGCATGTAACTGGAAGCAAGCAGACATGGATTTTCATCAGAAACAGCAGTAAGACCTATTTGTTAGCACCCAGTTCTGCAGAGCAGGTTAAGTCTTACAGGTTCTAATTTTATCATACTGCCACACTTTCAGACCCAGGAGTTTTCATATTTTATTTTCAGCTAAGAATACTTATCAATAAAAGCATTAAGTTTAAACAATTAATGCTTGTACAAAACATAAAAGTAGCAAACCATCTCTCATTTTGTTATTCTTATAAAAAGATGTTACAGTGGATAGCTTACAAATTAATTTTGCTATGAATCATTAAATAAAAATTATTAAAACTACATTTTTTATACATAGCCAATTTTTAAGAAAGAGTTAGATAAAAACTAGTAATATTTTAAATTACATGCATTTATTTTTAAATAAATCACATGCAGATCAATCATATATTTTTAAACCTAATCCTCTGTCTATATTCTGAACAAGAGTAATTTCCTCATCTAGGACTATGTTGAACCAATACTACTTTCTCCACCAAACCCAAGTATTTCCTAGCACAGAACTTACACAGAACTGTATTAGAACAAACATGGCTAGCATTTTGGAAATATTGCTCATAGTTTTATATCCAGAACAATTGGTTAGTTTAACCCCAAACACTGATACATGACATCTTTTGGATACAAAGTCATATGTTTGCAGTTAGAAATACCCAATTTTCACTAAAATACATGAACATGGACTTTGTACTGCAGCGATGTGTGTAATGTTTCTTTCTAAGATTCAAAGCTGATTATTTTAATGGTTTGGTGTTCTGTTTGGTTTTGGTTTTTTGGGTTTTTTTCATATTCTTTAAGATTCTCTGAATGGTTTTAGTTCCATTGGGAACACTCACATAAAGTGTATTGCTTTCTATAGTTCTGGATTTGTGGCTTTGCCTTATAAACCATATGGACATCTGTTATGTGTAATGTCCAAATTCCCCTATAGAACATTCAGTAGTCTTTCAGGATTGTTCTCCAGGAGAAATAATGCAACTTTAATCAGAGCTAGCAGCTCAGCAATCTCCCCAGTCATGTACAATAAGGCAGATATTAAAACAATCCCCTTATACTAATATACCCTATAGTTTTCCCAGTCCTAGGTAAAGATCAGGGTTGTAGGATACTCTTATATCAGACAGTAAGAATTGCAATTGTATTCTATAAACGTTTGCACATAACTCATAGGCTTATTACTAAACACAGTAGGCTCTCTGATTTCAAATGTGCATGCAGAAATTACCTTCTATTTTTAATATGTCCCATTTGAAGGCTACATGCCATACCAGATTTTTAATACCAAATCACACCAAGAGCACTGATACTTAGCTATTGTACCAAAACTGAAGAAGCTGAAATCACACAGCAATTGGACAAGTTAACCTTTTGCTAGTAAGACTTAGCAGTTCTGTTTTATGAGTAAGTCAGAATGCAGTGAAATACTATTATTTACCCATAATTAATAACAAAATACAGACTTACCTCTGTCAATCATGTATACCTACTGTATTCAGTCAATATGTATCCAAGGCACAGTGTTAGATCAGAATCAGGAAGTGTTTGTAGTCAGTTGAAACAAATTTGTAGTATAAAGAGTACAACTGAAAAAAAGTAAAATTATTGTGTTTTAATATCTGCCACTGAAAGAGATATGGACTTTACTGTGTAGATATTTCTGAAATAAACCAAACCAAACCAAACCAAACCAAACCAAACCAAAGCACACAAAAAATAAGAAAACAACCAAAAAAACCCCGACCCAAAAACACAAAACCAAAAAAAAAACCCCCAAAACCCAAGCCCCAAAACCCCCAAAGATTTAAAGGCATCCAACAAGACTCAGGGAACATTTGCTTTATATACCATTTCTGCACACAGCCTAATGGCAAAAAACTCCTTATTTTAATTCCAAATTTTATATTTTATGTGAATTTTAGAGAACATCGATTATAGTGGTAAGTTAAAATTGTAATTGGAATTATAAATTGCAACAGGAAGGTATGGAGCCAAAATTAGAAATATAGAATGGAAATCTTTAAGCTCCTCAGTGGAAACATGAGAACTGTTTTTATTACTGCCTTAACTAAATTCTGTGCCATTTCAAGATAATGTATTTTACAAGGAAATTAAATATAAGTTAAAAAGGAAAATTAATTTAGAAAAGAAATTAATTTAGAAAAGTGAAGCTCAAAATTCTATTCTGATATATAGAAGTTCATTTACAGTAGACAACATGAAATCAACTGAAAAATGACAGGTTTTGCCTTTCAAAATCTTGAAAATTATTTTGGAAGTAATTTTTCTGTTTATTTCCTGTATATATTTGAATAGTATGGCAAAGCAAGTATATTTATCATAGTGTATAAGTCAGCAAAGATTATTATTTGTGCAGAATATCAGGATAAGTAGCTGAGCATTTTCAATACTTCTGTGCTTATTATTTATATATTATAATCTTTAAAAGATGGTCATGAGATTCAGATTGCATAATCATTCTTCAAAAAGAGTGGTAAAGCAGAAGTAACATTCAAAAATGCATGGAACCATAGGGTTAGGCTTTTTATTTCCTAATAATAAGGAAACTGTTTTCTATTCACATATGAAGTTTGGAAAATTTCTATTCTACAAATAATTGCACCCATATTAACCAGCACTGTTGTTTTCAAATAAGAACATTTCCTATTCGTTGCTCATTAATCTTTATTTGCTGCTTATAATTCATTATTCTCCTTAAAGCTAATTCTTCATTAAAGCTAACGATTACTTTACTCTGAATGGGAAGGGAAAAAGTGATACCATACCACATTATTCACTCATGAGAAATAAGAATTATTCAATAGTTTAAACAAGCATTTCATCATCTATTAATTTATGGGTAATTTATTTGTCAATATTGAAGCATTATACAAAGATATTCCAAAAAATAAAACTAAAATTAATTTAAAACCAGAAATTCCTGTACCAAAACAAGAAGAAAGTGGATTTTTTGGTCAAACTTAGATGACAAGCTAAGAAATAGGTTTCTATTTTACTCCCACAGTTTACGTAGTAGAAATATAAAAAGGAAGCATTTGGAAATCATTGATGTGGCAGAAACAACGTTTTGGGGGGGGAGCAGGAAATTCCCTCACTGTTTAGAATAAATTAACTGGAACATAATTTCTCTCAAGTATTCTCTCAAGTTAAACCAAACTCAGCTGGTTTAACTCCATTCTAAGTGGGTTTAAAACCCAGCAATATAACCAGCAACACAAAAAGCAAAATCGAACAAAAAAATCCAAGACAAAACAGAAATTTTAAATTTATAATAGTTATATTTTTAAATCCTGTTTTATCAGATCATATAGCCTTTTGTACGTAATGTATATATTTTTCTATATCACGTCCTTATCAACAAGTGAAAATGTAAGCCAATACACTGGGAAAAAAGAAACACATCTAAAAAGCTGTCTAGTTGAAAATTATCTGACTCCTGCTAGTCCACTCCCACTTAATATTTTTATCATAGTTTCCCTGGTATTTATGTGCCACTGAGCCAGCACTTCCTGAATTCCACAAGCATTTTGCTTATGAATTAACAGCAGAGACTCCCTGTGTGGAGACATAACCGATTGTATGTAATAGTTCCATAAGTAGAGATAAATTAGAAAACTACATCAGTTTGCTTTTGTGAAGCTCCATCTGTTCGGGTCTGTTTATTTTGCCGAAAGCAAAAAGCAATTTCCACCAGCAAAAGTGCTGCAACTTCGAGAAACAAATTGGAAAAGCACAGTGGTAGGCAGAAGCAGCACATTGAACTGCCTCTGCAGGACACAAGCCCAGACAACATATTAATCAGCTCTTAAGCTTCTGCTGTGGGTGCACAATCTCCCATTGTTGGAACTATGAGCTAATTTTTTTTCTGTGATCCTTAGTGAAAAATAGCTTTCTCCAGCATTTCAACTTGACTGGAGAGACATTTACACTGCAGTTCATCCTCTCTCTCACATGTAGCTGCCCTGGAGCAAGGGTCTTCCTGAATTCTAATGAGAACTACGTTTCAGAGTTTATCCATGTTATTTTCCATTATTTAGGATAACTCTGGACAATGAAAAGTCTTCTTAGCGGTTTCCATGACAACAACCTTTCAGTTACTAATCCTGAACATATGGAGGGTGTAAAAGGCTGCTTCAGGAGGGTGCAGCACTGGTTACAGGAAGACAAGCTAATCTAAAGGGATGGCCTTAAAAACTCCTCCAACCAGTGGAGTCTCCCTAAGGCTGAGGGGGATTCAAGCCTATTCATTAGTTAAAAAACCTCTCATTTATTCTAGTTGACAGATTATTCCAAAACTATTTTCTACATGCAAGCCTGCATGATACATACACAATGTTGCACCAGTGGTCTTCCAGGATAAACACAGCATAGTCCAAGTGCCAGGGATTTTTGAGAAGCAGGTGACGAAAAGCACATGCTTCAGGAATGGCCAATACAATTGTTGTCACAATTAACTTCAACTAAAGATGGTCTAAATCATGATTTCCACAAAAAGGAAATATAATAAACCAAATACTATAGTTGGAAAAAGAGGTAAGCCTTTTGGTGCACAAAATCTTTTAAAATATGAAAGTGAGACTGTCTTAAGTATGCAACAGGTGTCCTGGCCTTGTGATTCACTGATCTATAAGCTTATGACTCTGCAATGCATATGCTGTAGGAAAATGCATCATAAAATTATACCTTTCTCATGAGTGTAGCAGCTATCACCTGGACTGCAAGGCTAAATGGGGCATTTACTAAAATACAAATTCTTAAGCTTAAAATAAAAAACCTTTTATTTAATCCAAGAATTGTAACACGAGCAGTGTCTTCAGTGATTCAGGCATCTAATGCTCATAAACTAGTTACATAAGCTTATCTTTAGCTAAAGGATCTGATGACTTGATGAGTGGGTGAAAGGGAATCTGAAGTTGAATTTTCCCCAGAACACAGTACTCTACTGAAAAAATTGCATCCAATCATTAAATATGTATCAAGGGAATATAAACACATTTTCTTTTCTCCCATTGCTGTCAGGTTATTTCCTAATTGGTGATCAGTGCTTGTAATTCAGAGTAAGATTGCTGTTGATAAAAATGTTTAGCATCTTGGGACTTGATTCTGAAGTAGGGAAAGCTCTGTTACTGATATGTGACTGAACTAAATTATTGTCCTGGCATTGTCATGAACATCCAGCCTTCCATTGTGATAGAATAGCTGAATACACAGCACATTCCTGTAATGTTACACTAAATCTTTTAATTAGCAGTCACAAAAGAATTGCATATAGAAAACTATGAGAATACAACTGTGTGTTAGTTCATTTCTGCCTTTTCTATTATTTTTTTCTAATTGAAAGGACAGAAATAAAGTACAGGATTCTTGCTCCATATTTTTTGTTGGAGAAATAAAATTGCAACATACTTTTCTGGATAAAGGTTTGGAATGCCATTTGTAAAGGTGAGTGTAAGCAATGAAAAGAATCTTAGTGCATCACTAGCTAGCCATGATGACTGAAAATACCTTTCCAAAAATATTTCAAATGTATTTATCCTAGCTGAAACATCTTAATTACATAAAAGTACCTCTATTTCATTAAATACTAGGAGTGAGTTATATGAGTTATCTACATAAGCGTATATACTTCTTCATGAATATAAAACATAAAATGCTTTATCCTGTTCCTTAATTTTCACTTTGTTTAAAGAGAATGGAAGCTTCATTTATCATCTTTGAATGTGCTATACTCATTCTTTAAGTTTAAAGAGCTAGCACCAGTAGTATAGAGGTATAATTCTCTTAAGTTCTACCAGCCCATTGCAGAGTATTTTTATGTGGAATTTCTGTGTAATGTTATACTTATGCAGTATATCTATTCTGACATTTTTATTTCATGATCTCCAACTTCAGACAGATTAAGTACTATGGATTACCCATGCCACTTAGGTAAAACAGAACCAAAGGCAATATGTCTCTGTTAGCATCCAAAGCCAGCACATGGATGTGTATATCTGTATCAGCATCTAACTTTCAACACAAGCTTAGTTGAACTCTGACAATCAATGTACTTGAAACAACTGCAGTTATGAATCTCTTATATAGAAAGCAGTCATTGAATGTGAATAATTGACAAGAAATTTTGAAAACTTTCTCTTGCATAATGTCATTTCTTCAAGAACAGAGGAAAGTACAGATGAGTAGGATTGGAAAGAATGGGCCATCTTTTCCTTCCCAGACTTACAGCACTTTTTTATGATTATGTAGCTGTGTCCTTCTGAATCCACAGGAGAAATAAAGTTATATCTGAGAAAGTAAGCTATTCCCATTTACTTCAAAAGGTGCTTACTTAATGTCCAGTGATGCTAATTTAAATGTCATTGTTCATGAAAATACACATTGCAAAAAAGAAAATATAGCAAAGAACTACAATAAAGAACTACACATAATAAACACTAGCTAATTAGCTAGAAAAGAAATCAGCTTTGTCAGCCTGAATATTGATTAATTTTATTCAATCACATTAAGCTGACTCAGATGAGCTATGATTGAAAAAGACATCCAATCCTGGCTCTCAGCACAATAATACAGACAGGTCCATTGTGAGCATTAATTCTGAGTAGCTTTTTAATTTCAGCTAATACATCACACACAGGCAGGAAAGGGGCATAATGGGTTTGTTTTCCTGCAGGACAAAGCAGGTTGCCAGATTTGGGGAAGTATTGCTAAACATAAATGAACTAATAAAACATGACATTTGTTACTGTAATTGCCTTTGATGGAGCAGGTTTTTCACTTTCCATAATAAAAATTGGAAGAATTTGCACCATATTCTATTGGACAATAGTGCCAAAATGGGTTTGCATTCAAGATATCACAAAGTGCATACTTTTTGAAATGTATGATGATGTATTTAATACATATCAAGGAAGTATTGAATTATGACAAATACGGTTTAAAAACATGGACTTTGATGTGCTATAATGATGCATGCATAATGGAATGAATCTTTCTACTAAGGTGACTCTGCATAATTGTCTCAGTCAAATATAATGTAAATAGCAGTTTAAAAATCTTTTAAAATAACTAAAAGACAAGTTTTGTTAATAACAAAATCAGAAGGCTGGGATTTAAAATACCTTCTCATATCCTTCAGTCACAAAGATTACCCATTTAAAAAGTTTAAAGTGAATAAAAACTGTAGTTTATAGATTTAATTTGGAAACTGATGGCATCATCTTTGTCATTTATTTAGCATTTTCCTACTCATACTGTTGTCTTTTTAAGATGACAAGGTATGGTAACAGTATCTGAATACCTTGTCATTTACATCTAGTCTTGAGATACAATTAGGTATATTTTTAAAGTGTGCATTTGGCACATTTGACTAATCATTTTCATCTTCCTTTCTGGTCAGAAAGGTCATCACTTTGCAACGGTGTCTTTTTTCTGCCATCAAGACAGTATTTACTTGGAAGTCCTATGTTTCTTCTGGGAACTAAAAAAATACATCCACTGCAAGTTATTTCTTTCTACGATGCAGAATTTATCCTGTTTGATACATACAAACAGTGAACCAAAACTATTAATATATGACATATCAGAGGAAAGTGCATAGATTTGTTGGAATGAGTCCAGAAGAGGGCCACAAAGATGATACAGAGGTTGGAGCACCTCATCTATGAGGAGAGGCTTAAGGAGCTGGAAATGTTCAGCCTGAAGAGAAGACTCTGAAGGGACCTTCCAATTCCTGAAGGGAACCTACAGAAAGGTTCCGATATCACAGTGTAGGTTCCCAGGACTCAAGGCATTGTTCTTCTTGCTCTGTCCCAACATGATAGAAACATGATATAAACTATTATTTTCCTGAAGATAATGACTCTTGCTTGTGCATGTACTGGGCATAATTTAACTGTGGTCTGATATTCTGTATTTTATTTCATACTCTTTTCTTTATATTGTCTATTTCTGCAACTATTTTGTATGCATTATGACAAACATGAACTCTTGTGCACAGATCCTCAGCCTCATGACACCTAATCATGGTCTTGTAGCTAGCAAGAAGTAAATCACATTTAGCAGGGAAGCTACTGATTCCTCTTGTGCAAGAAATTCTTGAGTAGCATAAAAGCCAAGTACGTACCCATCCTAAATGAATGAAACAGGTGAACAGACTGTTCCAAGAGAAAACAGAACTGACTGAACTTGCCAAGTGTACATTTGAATTTAACCACACAACTGTTTTTCCATACCACTTTCTGCATGGCAGGTCCACACACTACTTAGGTCTGTATTACTTATTACAGAGGTGATCAGCTGAGCCCAGATGAGAAACTATATTCTGAAGTCAAAACCAAAAATTTAATTCCAAACATGTTGTTCTTTCTGGGAAGTCACTGGTGCATATGTACTGCACTGGATTTCTCTTACCAACACTGACTTACAGTTAGTTTTAAATCACTTCACTGAGGCAATATTTCATTGATAAAAAACACAAGATTTTCTTCTGAACTGAAATAATGCCTAATAACTGTTAGCATGAAGATGTATAATTGAAAAAAAAAAAACCAAAAATGAATTCAAAATTTCATTTAAATCTATTTTTAATCTAATTTTACTCACATTTCACTTCTTTTTATATTGTAGGTGACAATAAACCATCACAATTGTAGCTAAATATTTGGTTCATGTACACTCATCAGTTTTTTAAACATTACCAGTACAGAAGGCATTTGGTACTGTTTTTCTTTTTTTTTTTTTTTTTTTTTTTTTTTAACTCTGCCACTTCAGCCAGCAGGACTGCAGAGAAATCTGGTTCCACTGAAAAAAAAGCATCAAGTCTATTTTTAAACCCTGTTGGCCTAATGTATAGAAAGCATATCTGCTTCTCTGTGAATGTATTACCAAGGTATGAATGGGAGTGTGACAGACAGTAGAGAAATTTAAAATTCCAGAAAAGTTACCTGCCATATTCCTTAATGAATAAGAATGGCTGTTCTTTTTTGGGATAAATATTTCAATACTCATCTAGGCTGATTTTTAATAAAGGGAACCAGACATTCATAACTTTGGAAGTTACTTGCTCAAGCTTGTCTACACCATTGCTGGAGAACCTGACATAACTTCTTGGAATATTGAGAAAAGTTTAAACTTAAAAAAAAAAATACTTTAAAAAATAAGATTTTCAGGGTGTTACTAAATATTCCTATTATCAGTCAGAAGAGTGGTCTTTAAGAAAAAGATATTTCTGATTAAAAAATCACTGTCTCAGAGGAGCTCAAGCAAAACTTCCTGCCTCAAAGTGTGTTTTTATGTTAGTCTTGGTGTTTATATAGTGTTTTCCTATATATAATTGTTAATTTGCTATGAAATTTTCAATACAACCTGACAGGAATTCCTTTGAAAGCAAATCTGCATTTGATTAGATCATGAAAATGTTGAATCTTCTGTGTTTTCATTTCAAACTAACCTAAAATCTAGCCATAAATGCTATGTGATTCTCCTTAAAGTATGACTGGAACTTTTCACTGAGGCTGTCTGAAACCATTTGAGAAACACTGTGAATTTTTAATGAAAGAAGGAGCTGCCAAAGAACATACAAGCCATGTTGGCTGTAGAGACAAATCCTTAGGCTTTGAAGGTGGCTACACTTGTCAGCTGAGTCTCTTGTGTTATATATTTTAAATGGAAATGCAAAATTCTTTTGTGCACGGGGTCAGGAAAGTGCAGTGTCTGTCCATCATATTTACAATTAATGTCTTTTGTAATAAAGACATTTTACTTTGACAAGAGACAGCATTTTCAGAAGACAGAGCAAACAGATTTAATAGGCAAATTTAAAAATTAATAAATAGTTCTATCTTATCATTTATTTTGTCTAAATTTAGAAACTCTGGAACCAGGCTCTGGGTCAGGACTCTCTTCTGCTTCATCTTTGTCACCATTTCCAGTCAAAATGCTACATTCTACACAACCGTAGAAGAAAGAGCAATTATGTGAGATAGGAGATTTTACTTGAAAAATTTTGTAGTACTTTTAAATCAAGCATATTCTGTATTATCTCACTGTTAAAACTTTTAAAGACTGTCATGACCATGTGAGGAAACTACTGATCTATGAGTATTTTTTAAAATTTGTATTCCACCCCAATGCAGATCTTTATTTCTATGTCTTCTAAAGGTTTAAACAGTTATGGAGATATGACACATTTACATCAAGTAAGCTTAACACAAAGGTCAAATCATTTCTAGAAAGAAGAACATGTTGCTCTTTAAGATATACTAAATCTGAGAAAGTGAGAGTGTTTGGAGCTTTTTGATGATTAATGATCCTTGCCTTTCTCACTTAGAAAAATGCTACATAGTTGAAAGAGAGATGTTTATTTTTATTTTCTCAGGTCCTGCCAGTAAGGATGAGGCAATTCCCTTTTAAAAAAGGAGCTACAAAGGAGCAGCCGCAAAAATACAGCCTGATACAAGCTGCAAATCTTTCCTTTCCTATAGAAACATCATTTAAAAAAGCATGCATATACCATTTTGAGAGAAAAAGCAAAATAGGAAGATGCTTTCTTTCTAAATCCAGGAAATGTATGTAGTATGGAATAAGAAACAGATCCCTTTTAGAATAACATTTACCACCTCTACTTGCAAGCAAAGTATCCTTTTCAATAACTGAAACATTTTACTTCAGTGAGCAGAATGGGGAGACAGAGAACCTGGAGATCTTTTATGAAGGTCTGTCTGATAAAACACTATATATAGGTTTGATTATTGAGGAGTAAAGGTCAGGCTTTGAACTACCTTCTGGCTTTTCTCCCAAGGCTAAAAATACATCCTGTCCCAAGTGACAGAAGAGATTTTCAATCATGATACTCATTTATCTCTTTGAACCCTGTGATATTTTCTTCAGATCAATAAGCCTATATTTAGTATCCTAAATACAGAACAAAATGTGTGTTTACTGGAAAATAGTTGCATTTAAAATCTTAACTAAAAGTGGCATGCAAAATAGCATGCAGATCATACATATCCAGGAGCTATTTCTTTGCTGAATGACCTTACTAGCTCTGCTTGGCCTTCCAGGTAATTTAGGGTATGACACTATAAGTCTAATAACACGTAAGTGCTGTTACTGTTCTCAGCAAATTTCCAATATATGAGATAGCTATCCTATGCCCAGTAGCAACTGCTGATGGCAAATATTCTTAGTATATAAGGTACAATGCAAAGGAAATATCATTTTTTTAATTTAGCAGCACTGTTAATGACAGATCTGTTAAAAATTACACTGCAGCATTTCTTAAGTAGTGTATTACCCACTTGCTCCATATTATTTTTTAAAATATCTACATTCTCCGCAGGTATGATTATCTGACTGAGAAATAATTTATGAACTAAGAAGAGCAATAAAGAAAATCATAACATGTGACAAGTAATTTAAAATTTTCTGAGGGAAATTAATCTAAAAAATCTACAATAATTCCCTATATACCAGAATTCTTAATATCCTCTTTAGAGGTCTGACAAATCAGGAGCTTCATACTATGGTATCTTACAGTTCTGTATATTGAATCCACTCTAAGTTTCAAGACTGAAATATACCATTCCTTGCAGTGTATCAGGGGAATTAATCTATAACCAGTCTGTGTTAGGAATTGTTCAATTCTGTTCATTCCATTCTAAGTGATGCCATGGCTTTAGCTACTCTTATGCCTTTATATGTAGAAAGGGAAGCTGTGGACTTAACCATATGTAACCTGTAGCTCCTAACAGAAGATTTTCCATGGTACTCTTAAAGACAGCAGACCTTAATTTTGAGGTTTGTTTGTTTTGCTTTGGTTTCTTTCTTGCAGCAAAAAAAAAGGATACTGTAGTCTGAACACTGGCGATACTGTTAATTGCAATGCAGATACACTCTATCATCATGGAAGTAACCACTGGCTTGCTGTTAGTACACCATAATAAAGTATAAAAACAATCCTTTGCATTTATAAAAGTGATGGATGAGATGGGAAAGCTGACTGAAAAGCAGATTTTAGAAGGTAATTCAGTGGCAGGAAGAATATTAAAATTGAAATAACTTCCATGCCATCAAGTCCAACCCAGTTTCTCTTGTAGAGAACACTACCAAATAATCTGTCTATTAATCTTACTAAGTTCCAATTTAAACACAATTAGAGGGTTTGGGCCAACAGATTGAAGGACTTTTTGTGTACTTGATTATTTTAATAAGTATGTATATTTATGTAATTTCTAGATGAGATGTGAACTTGAGCCATTAATAACCATTTCTTCCACTGCTGATGTTAATTTTGGCTCCAATATTTGTCTCATCCATATATGTTTCCATACAGGACTTATCTGCTCCATTAACCTTTACTTTTTAAGGCTACGTACCAGGTTTTCTTAGCAAGATGAGCCTCTCATTTTCTTGCCTACCTGTCTCTGTACCTATGCTGATTTCAGTTTAATTTTTTTGAACTCAGGTGCCCAGAATGGTACTTAGCATTTCAGATGAAGTGTCAACAGTGTCTTGTAAAGTGGCATTCATGTGTACCTTATTAAAAGCATTTTAGGATCTCATTTGTCTTTCATACAGCTTGTTTCCTAGTTAGCTGCCAGATTTGAGTATCACCATCTTCAGTTTATGTTGGAAGGTATTCCTCCCAGAGGAGCCAAGAAAAATATTTTATGGATCTAAAAGCTATTCCAAGGTCAAAAAATCTACTTCCAAACACCAGTTTTTCTATAAGTTGCACCAGTATACATTTATACAGTGTTAATAAGATATCTGTTTAACTGACAATTTAGTAATTGTAGTACCCCTCTTTACACTCATATCTACTTCACTGATCAAGACAAGAGTCTTCATAAGTGTAGATAAGGTATTTTCCAGACATTTTGTACTTATCATTGCAAGATGAGATATCATAATTGCTTGCCTGACAGCAGTTTCTCATAATTCATAATATCTTGATATATAATTCATACCCTGTAATGCATTTTAACCAGTCTATAACTATCACCATCAGTCATCTTGGAACAGTGTCACAGTGTGAACTGTTTCTAAGTCTATAGTATATGTATGGTTTCAAAAAAAGTTAAATTAGATTGTTGTTTTACAACCAGGCCTGTATAAACCATACAGGAGTTCAGTGAATAACTTGCTTCAATTGAAAGCATCAATTAAAACAATCAAATATTAACTCAAAGTATACGCTTTTCTCCTGTTAGTGAAATGATGGATGTCAACGTCTTTGTTATAAAATGGAAATCTTACACATCCCTAAAAAGCAGTCAAGTCCAGATTTTTAGTTGAAAATTTCTGACACTTGTCAGTATTATCATTTAAGGAACTATCATTACTGCCTTGGCCAATACAAGGGTAATGATACTGTGCAGGCCTAACAGATTCACAAAGTTGAAGAAAAATTTAAGCTGAATCTTTCTACTGCTTGATAGTCCCAAAGAAATGACAAGTTCTGGCAAAATAATTCCCCCTGTATAACCTATTTAATAAGGTAATTAGGACTAGCTGTTTCTGAAAATTAATCTATAACCAAAACCAGCTTGTCATTTATGCTGAATGAGTCTTGTCCTCAGTCTGCTTCAAGTGCTTATTCTTGCCCCATGTTACTCCCTTACACAATGAGATAAATGCTTGTGTCCCTGGTGATCTGGAACTGGGAGAATTGAGTTAATATTAGCCAGCCGAAGAATAGTGCAATTTTAGTTCACTATGATTTCACACACCCACACAAGCACCTGTGTTTTCACAAAAGAAAGGTTTACATAGAGTGGAAATTCTGTTTGCAGAAACATCGGCTTACACTGATGTAAAGCTTCTGCAAAATTTAGCCTTTAGTTGCACTGCCCCAAGCTGCTCTTCATATGGATGGTGACTGCTCTTTGAAGGGGTTCACTTTAAAGTAGATGAAAAAATTATTTATGGAAAATCTCTTAGTAATGAAGATACTTCTGCTGATGAGAAACTGTATCAACTACTAACTATTTCCACAGTCACATATAGTGACTAACTATAGTGTGTAATACTTATAAAATTTTTTATATATCATTTGCAAAAACCTCACAAGTGTGCAGAACTTAGACATTTCCTCAAACATAATTTCTGTCAAATATTGTGTAAATATGACAGAGAATTCTCTTATGCCAGTCACCAGAAAGAGCGAGTGATACCACTTTCTTCACTGCAAGATTTTATGTTCTGAGAAGCAGCCTCCTGAAGTACTAAGTACTAGTTTTCCTAGCCCAAAGGATATGAAGTCAGTTAAATATTTTCAATACTGTGTCTCCCTGGAAAATGAATGCAACATTTTCCTCGTTACTAGAACTGTTGGGAACAGAAATTCCATTCCATTCAGGACTGTGAAATGTGGAATGTAGCTTTATTCGAGCAGGGTGAAGCATCTGGAAAACTTATACTCTCCCTCAAAATTTACAGCAGTCTATTGAAAACTCTTTCCTTGCATTTAAATGGGTTTATATGGCACCTTCTATTGTGTCTGCTCCTTTTCCTTCTGTGCAGAGAAAAATCTCTTCATGGACTCACAGTCACCATAGAAAACCAGTTTTATGGTTTGATATAGAAACAGCTTGGAAGAGAAATTTCTTTCACTGCAATTGACTGGCTCAGGGTGTTCTAGAGACGTAACTAAATAGTTACAGTGACTCTTAAATGCCTAATTACCTAAACAGATCTATGAACCTGAGCTTTATTTGAGAATAACAATTACAACTGTGGTGACTTGTTTGTCCAAATTTCTATTTTAAATCTCTTTATCCTACACAGTTCCACTTTCACTTTTTAACACTTTTTTAAGGTGAAAACACTTGGGAAAGAAGTAAGGAATTAATCAAACTTTCAGATATTTGCTGCTATCTTTAAAATCTCTCAAACTTGTACTGAACCTAAGCAAATCTGTACAGCTTTCCGATGAAGTCATAAATTAGTTCAGCCAGGATGCCTCTGTTTCATATACAGGCTCATGCATTTGTGAGTGAATTTGACAACAGGGTGTTCCTATGTTTTGTCAGTATAAATGAATGGCTTGTGCATACGGGCAATCTTAAGTTTCTTTCCTTCTTGCACTGTTACCAATCTGCCTACAGCTGAATGGCTGTAATTTCAACTGGCTGACCCTGGGTACTGGTTTTATCCATTTGTACATATAAGCTTTGCAATACAAAATGGAATTCAAAACATATTTTAGAGAGAGCAAAAATGACACTGGATTGATAAAATGCAAATCAAGGCTAAGGTGCAGTGGTAATAACCTGAGATAAAGCTGTTGTCTATGGGATAATATTAGTGATTTTTAAAAAAACTCCTTATAGTCTCAGTTCGTGCCGGTCTGTCTTACAGACATCTCTCAGCTCTGCAGCATTTGTTTCAGTGGCTCCCTCAATCATCAGTTTTTCTCTGAAAATTCCCACCATTCTTGCACCTTGTCAGTTTTAGCTGGTGTAGCAATTGTAGCCATGGGGTTTCTCATTTTGCTGTACAGAGTAGTTCCGAGCACTGAGATAAATCACAGTGATAAGATGCAGTCTGCTGCTCTTGAGTAGCATTTCATTGATGGAGCTGCTCCAGCATTAGAAAAACTTAAACTTAAAACTTAAACATTTTTCTCCCAATTCTGAGGCTTTGGCCATTTCACATTTTTTGCAGAAAAATCAAACATTTCCATTGCACACAGGAAATTACCATACTTCATATTAAAAAGAAAAACAAAACAAAGGTAAACAAAAAAACCCGCCCCCCAAAAAAAATCCAACCAACCAACCAAAGAATCCCAGAGAAACAACTTTTAATTTTCAATTACTTTCAGCAACTTTAGTCTTTCTTGCACAATATCTAGTGCTTCTTTTGAGATAAGATTTAGTATATGTTAGTTTAGTAGTTATTTTTCATTATCTTTCAGTTGACAAGAAAATAAATGTTCTTGCCCATTTTTAGTACAACATTTAAATAAACTAAAGTCCATTTACATTGATTCTCTTGTGGCAAATTACTGTATTCCTTTCTTCAGTTCTGTGCTGCTGTTTTTAAACTCCTTTCCCCAAGCATCTCTGTAATTCCGTGCTGTTGGAAATATTTTTAGCTTTATTTGAAAATGTTATAACCATTAGTCTGTATATTGACTATTAGGTAATCTTATGGTTCACAAAACCTTATTACAAAAGCCTTTGTCACCAAGAATACGTCAAATAAAGTCTAGTGAAAATGTGCCATTTAATTTGTTGGCCTGAGTGTATGTTCTCACTGAAGTAATACATTAATAGGCAGAATAGCTATAAATATATTGTAGTTTTATGTCTAATTTTTATTTTCATCATTTAATTCCTCCTCCAATAAGCCTTTGAGGTCATATTTATATATTTGGGTAGGTGTGAAGGTAGACAGAGACAGGCAGATGTTGAATGGTCTTTCCTTCTCTCATTCAGCCCTAGTGGCTTCTGAGCAGTTATATTGACAGCCTAGAAGGATTAAAAATTCAATGTAATTTACTAACACCACCAGAATGGGGTTTTTAAACTTTTCTAGTGTTACTCTTTTTGTACAGGCTTTTACAAGCAACTAATATATAAACTGAGTCAAATATATTTCATAAAATGCCTCACAAAAGCACAGGTTTTTAAAAGCAGCAACTACCAGATGAAAGCAGTTAATCATGCTGGTATTAAAATCTTTCCTGTTGAAAAAAAAAAAATAATGCTGTCTGGCTACACTTCATCTATGATCAGTGCTTTAGGTTATAGGTTTGGTAAAAACCCTTTGTATATTTTAACCATATTACAAAACTAATATTTAGCAAGTACTTATTGTTTCCTCAAATGTTCTAGTATAAGCAAGAACAGCAAATGCAAATATATAGTTACAGGAAAAAATATGTTGAAAAGTAATGCCTGTACGTATGAAAGTCAGCAGAAAAGCATTATGTATGACATATGAAATCGCTATATAATTCGGGCCTTCCTGTGAATTACTGAAAGTCTGAGCTGTTGTATTTGTAGACAAATCCAGTAACAGCAGATCTTTTTCTATTCAAACTACATTTTTTTCTTTATTTCTACTACAGTAGGAGCTATTTAAAACCAAGCCCTAATCAGGGAATTTAGTCAGGGCACCCCATCTTCACCTAGACAAAGTAATCATAGAATCATAGAATCAGCCAGATTGGAGAGGACCTCTGAGATCATCAAGTCCAACCCTTGATCCCCTACCACCATGGTTACTAGACCATGCCACTGAGTGCCACATCCAGTCTCATCTCAAAACCCTCTAGAGATGGAGAATCCACAACCTCCCTGGGCAGCCCATTCCAATGTCCAATACACATGTGATGGGTAGAAAGCTATGTAATTCCTTTCTTGATCTATGGAAGCCAAACCATTAGTAAGGAGGTAGGACTGTAATCCAGGAGTAGGCTGCAATCAAGATAATTATCTGCCTAGAAAGGTAGTGGTAATGCCAAATACATTTTAGAAACATTTCCAAGCCAACTACTAGCTTGAGAAATATGGCTTAAATGCCTAGAGTTCAAGGAGAGAAGCTAAATTGCCCATTCTAGTTTATACACTAGCTAAAGAGAGACAAATCGACCCTAAGTTATGGTGAGCCTGTGCCATGTTCCACATTGCATGAGAAGACTCCCTTGGAGCACCCCAACCACCAAAGCACCACAAAGTTGACAGGAAACTTCTCTTCCACGCTGGTATCTTTTGGAGGAAATCTGGTAAGCTGCAAGCTTCTTGAGAGATACAGAAAGCAGGTGAAAATATACTAATTTCTGTTGCTAAGCATTTGGCATAGCTCATATAAGTCATGGCTGCTTGTTTCTGACATTTTAAATAATTACCTGAAACAAGAAGTGAAGTCAAAACTATTCAGCATAAGTATTTTGATAAGAGGTATGTGGAGCACTTCTGTATTTCAAAGTAAATGACTTAGCACAAACAAAAAATATCATTAGTTACCAACAACCAGAACAGTAGGCTTTCTTGTTAATTCATAAAAACAGAAACTGAAAATAAAAATGTAGTAAAGTGTGACAGAATCTTAACATTTAATAAAATCATGGTTAGCAGCAGTGGCTGCAAGCACTCTCACAGATGATGTGTGGTGGCTTTTACCAAACCATACTTTCACATGTCTGTCTGCTGTTAAACACAGAGGAGCTGCAGGCAGCTGGAGACAAAATAGACTTTCATATAAACTGACCAGTCAAGTGTATTAATCTTAGCTATCAGAAAAATTTAAAAAGACCCAACAACTACTGCTGTAAGCAGGAGAAAATATTAATGTTTTCACAGTCTGAAATCCATCCCATTTCCAAACAAGACTGCTAAAGGGCAAAGGCAAAGAGTTGCTGAAGGGTTAAGCAGAATTAGGGGATGGCAACATACAGTCACATATGCTTATGTATATTCATCTCAAACCATCTGCTGTTCATATGTGGAAGTTACTAAATATGATAACAGAAATTCTTGGGGGCAGGACTATTCAAGACCAACATGAGTGAAGAGGGTCAAGCTGTATAACAAATAAGGAAAAAAATAATCCAGAGCATATTTAAGAATTTAAGGCAACATAAGGATTCAAGAGCAGTCAGATGATTTTACCAGTCACTGAACTGTTATTACTTATTTGCAGAGATACTTAGAGATAAATTACAGAGATACTTAGGTAAACTCTCCTTATCAACAGCATTCATGAAAATACCCCTTCTAATTGATTTCTGACTTTTAGAAAGCATACTGTGAGTGCTTTACACTGAGATGATAATTTTTAAATTTCAAAATTATTCATAGAGGTAGCAGGTATGTGATTTCAAATTTTTGTTAGTACCCTGTATGGTGTACTGCATATATGGGATTTGGCTAAGTACTGTCATTACTTCTATGAGTGTTTCATTTCCTAATATGTCTCCAGCTTTTCTGGGAGGACTGGTATATACTTTTGACAAGATTTAGGAGTTAGTCTGACATCTGGAGAACTATCATTGTTTTCAACTCCAGCTCATTTAAGAAATGAGAAAATTTATTAGTGCAACTGATTTGCAAGATAATTTTCATTTGTTCATTCATCAACAGGGAAATTATGGCAAGATAAGGTAGCTTGCCTGTGCCACCATTGTTGCTTCTCAGTACCATGACCAGTTTTCTCACACTGGCAGAAAGCACAGATGTTACACTGTCCCTTGGGGGATAATCTGTCTGTATAAGAGTTCAATGTATCTTGACTGTGTAGAAGAGTTTCCTTGTGTTTCCTGAGGGTGTGAATAAATCTGGGTCTTTCTGGCAGATGAGAGTTGCAAAGGAAAAATAATAATAAATAATTATAGATTAAATAGTGTTGGACAACATAAAACAGCTCTGTGTGAGTCAGAAAAAGAATGTAGATTGTTATTCACATTTTGTATTTTACTGTATGACAGATACACAGTATTCTGCTCTAATGCAGGCACAAAAGTATGATGAGCTCAGGACTAGAAGGAATTAGATGTAATTGAATGTTTACAATGAAATCAGAAATTTGTCCCCTGCATTAAGTATTGTGCCAGCTCTCAAAAAATTACATACCTGCCTAAGTCATTCCAAGGGCACATTTTAGTTTAACATCAAAAGCATTCTAAGAAACTAGAAAGAATTCTGCTCTATGAGAAGAAATATGCATCAGATGAGAACCCCAAAGCATTCTAGCTGTAAACTGGAACACAGCCCATACACTGGACTTGAGCTCTGACAATAACACTTTATTTATAACTGAAAAGCAGTGATAGTGACTCTTCATGTGGGTGGGAAATATAGGCAACAACAAAACAGAAAAAGAGTAACTTATGAATTTTGCTTCAGGGAATATGATAGAATTAGTGAGATGGATGGAGTGCAAAAGCCCTTTAGCAAAATACTGTTTTCCTACCTTTATTTCTCCACCTTTTAGAGCACTGTATCAAGACATAACCCATATGACATTTCTGCAGCAATAGGTCTCAAGATCACATTCTAAGAAAAAATTAGTGTGGCATGCTATTCTCAGCATTTCTGAACAGTACTATATAACTGTATATAGCAAAGTTATAGGGCTCATAGATCAGATCTGGCTCTATAGAAATGTTTTATCAAATAATACAATATTAAACAAATACACAATTTCACTAACAAATTATTGCCAGAGATTCTGCAGAATGTTGTATACATGACCTGAGTTACGAAGTTTATATATATTCCAGTTTCTGAATACTTAATTATAAAATAATCTGTATTGTACAAAAATAATAATTATGTATATAAATCTCACTTATGGTAACTTACAGATGATTGGAAAAAGTTAATAAGTTATTTATAAATATCCCCTTTATTTAAATTTTTAATAGATTTTCAAATTTTGCCCTGATAACATATGCATGTTACTTGAGACTACATATTTTAATTTAGACTATGTAAGCAACACAACTACTAATTTCCTGATTTATAGTTTTCTAATAATTTCTTTGGCTTATGCTACATTTCTGACAAACTTCAATACTTCGTGGTATCTTTTCAACTAGGAGTGTATTCCAACAGGGTAGTTCAGATAGAAAAAAAAAAATTAGAGGTAGTCTTTTGTTTTTTCCCCCCAGGACCAGTACAGTTTTAGTCTACACTGTGCACAGCATGTAGTAGCCTTGGTCTTCTGACAATCTTTTATTTCAGTTGTTATATACCACTGTTTTTACAAGACATAAATACACACTCCCATCAAGTCAGGCAGACAGGTGAAAAGAACAAAGCTTTCTTGCATGCCAATATGAGTTTGTGAGCTTACTCAAGGACTCTCATAGTTCTGCCACTCAAGGCCTCATATTTTAGGAAGTCATTGATGGCAGAATTCAACTGTAGTTTCACATCTGTAATATCAGTGACACGGGCAAGATTTTAGTTTTGTTGAAGCTTGGCGTAGACTAGCACCTCAGATACCACTTTGTGGTAACAAATTAAAACAGGACCCATATTTTATATTTTAACAAAACATAAATTGAGCTTTGTATACTTTCATTAGTATCACCAAATGATAGAACTTGTTAAAACTATAATCATCCATCTAAGGCGAACATATTGAAATTTAATTTTATTAAAAAGCTCAATCACTGCAGACTCAGACTATTACCTACCTTCTGGAGTCCTGTAAACAAAGCAAAATCTTTATGCTTCAAATCAGTACTGCAAAGGTTAGTGGGGAGAAGTAAAAAGGACAGATCACTAGCATTAAGGACACAGAAAGCATCCTCTTTTTCTGCCAGGGATTAAATAGCAGTTTTCAACACTCTTCATGATAAGCTTTCATTATCAACTGCTAATTGCTCAACATTTACCACACTGCACTTCCTGAAACAGGAATGTGTGCTCCAGTAAGGTTGCTTTCCTGAACACTGTGACAGGATTTAGTTACTGACTTGTTTTTCCTGCAGAGGATTGCATTTTTTACATAATTCTTCAGTCTTAGAAGACTCACATAAATGCTTTACAGAAAAATAAACAAGTTTGGTTTCAAGTAATTGAATAAGACTTAGATTTCACCTCAAAAATCTAAGCAGCTTATTCAGGACACTGTTCAATGTGACCTTTACTATGAAAAATAACCCAGCATCTAAAATGACATTCATATCCTTCTAAGGTGTATCTTTACCAGGTGTGATAACTCGGAGGTGGCAAAAGCAGAGCCATTCAACTGCAGCTTCTCTAGATTTGTGTAATAGGGGATAAGGGTCATTCTACACAGTCATTACAGTTTGAATGATAAAAATTTGCCTTCGATTTGCCTTATATGATACTCATCCTTGTCCAGCTGTTAAAAATACAAAAATCTAATGCTAGGTATCTTTATAGAGATGAATTTCACCTATGAATTCTACTCTTATGGCTGAGAGAATTTCCCTCTATCTAAAGGTGATGTTTGGATCCTCACTAGAAAGTGAAAAGGAGAAATGGGGCAAGAGGCAAACACATACCTCTGTTATAAACCATGGGACCAGAACAAATATATGTCATAGTCTAATGTCATAGTTGATGATTAAAATATTGCCATCCAGTTGCCGTAATATGACTCACTCTAGACTCGTACTGTAGTTGAGTCTTACTGACTTCAGAGCTGCCCAAGAAAAGGGAAGAGCCTAAGAATTACAGTGAGAGAATTTTTGCCCATACCAAACTCTTTCCCTAATTGAGAGATGTGAATTTGGACACATTACTTACAACTGTACTGCACAGGTACAGTCTATTAAAATCAGGTTTTTTTCTCAGGTATACAAACTTAATAAACCTGAATGAGGCCCAAAAGCACGGTGCAAAATACAGTCTATATAATATAAAGCATTTCAGAGAGGATAAAATTAATGGGGAAAAAATATTGTTAGTAAAGAAATTCCAAATCTGTATTTCCCTTTAAGAAAAGATTAAATCAAATAAATCTGGATAGAATTACTTTAGTTTTTTCAGCCATTGGAAGTGTTGTTGGTTTAGGGGATTTTTGAAATTTTTCTTCAGAAATTCGCCTGTTCTAAGAATTACTTACTTATATCACAGGAGATGCAGCATGGCCAGAGAATCCAGCATATACAAGGAGGCTATACTATATATTAACCACATATACTATATATTAACTACCCCTGGCATTGTAGCATTTTAATATTTCCCATATGGAAGATAAATTTTTCATTAAAAAAATAAATAAACAAAAAAACCCATTATATTCATGTCTTTCATTTGGTTATTTTTTCCAAGGAAAAGTCAAAATTTCTCCTCAGATAACTTTATGAAAATTCTACATTCATCAAAACTCTTTCAGAAAAGTATTTCTGTAACAATTTTTCAAACACTCCTAGCTCAATTTGGAATGTCAAAAGCAAGATACAAAGTAATTGTGAAAATTATTTTGAAAATGCACAGCATGGGCATGAAATTGCACATGATCAACATTTGCACAGATCAACAGCAACTTATTCAATATCTGTGTAGTGAAGAAGAAAATTAAGCTCATATTTTGGACACTGAATATGATTTCAGAAGATCTTGAACAGAAATAAATTTTCTGCCATGAAAACAGCACCAGACTTGTTTATTATCTCTGCTCAGGGTCACAAAGCCTGATTTGCTTCTGAGGAAGGGGAGCACTTCAGTTTCATTATACCAACTTTTACAGGGATATTTGCAATGTCCTGTAAAGTCAAGTAAACTGATCAAGGCAAGCACATAGAGCTCTGTGCCAAAATTCAGGTATTCTGATGCTCAGTATGACACAATGACATTTAGGGTGGGTGTTCCTCACAGGACTGTGGTACTGCAACAAACAGGTAGACAGCATGAGCTGCCTCTCTTTGCCTCTGACAAAGTCAATGGCTGATATAAGTTGAAGAAAAATATGAGGAGAGAAATCTTAACAATATGCTTTTCAAAACCAGAAAAATGTGAGGACAGGAGTTCAGATTTTACTTCAGGTGACATGTTTGTATGGATGGATTTTTTTCCTAAATATTTTTCCAGTTCTTAGATAAATTCTCTTACACACAAAGGTCTTAGTAAATATCTCCGTTCTTCCACTGTCATTTCATATATTTGCGCAAAGATTTTAACTGCAATGTCTAAACAATATAAAGGTAAATAAAGTAATAGGATAAGTACTTCCTACTGACCATATTCAGTAGGAGACTGAAGTCAATGGGACTTCTCAAAAGCTAAAAAATTGTCATCTACATAAGTGTCTAGTTGAATTTCAGCCAGTGGGCTTCATTATACTCTTTATGGGTTTTATCGTTTTGACCTTTACCGCACAGTAAATTTTGCCCTTCTTGTGGTATTTATAACATGTTGTATGCCATACTTGCAAAGAAGATTACCACAGATTTATCTACTGCAATTAGAAAAGGATGAGCTTACAGTGGACTTTAGTGGTTGCACGCCACAGAAATATGCATATTGTATATATTAAAAAAACATTATCTTTAAATAAATAGACAATTTAAAAATTTTTGTTATTAATTTCAGAAATTATATTAATATAATGCAGTTTAGACATTGTAATTCTTAAAGGCGATGTAACACTGATTAAATCTTTCACAAAAGTAAACATCCTATCAGGTATTTAAGAATGTAAAAGCAGAGCTTTAGATCTGATCATTCATTTTCCCATCTTCCAAACTTTAATATTACAAGGAAGCTACATTGGGGAGTTTTGATAGTTTTGAATTATTTCCTGCACTCATGTTTCTCTATTATTTTGGTATTTTCCATTTTTTTTCAATTGCTTAGTCCTGCATGTCATGAATGACTTGTTCATGAAACCATTATATTTAACTACTCTCTACTAGGACCAGTTTTCCTAAGCTGCATGTACAACCTGAGAAAGAAGATAACTCAGAATACTTGAGCCCAAACCAGGGCACCAGAGACTTGCTAAAAACACCTTCTTGTCTTATATTTGAGAGTAACTTACTGAATCCTTGCAAAAGTCCCATAAAGTTATAGTTTTGGAAGAAAATAGCCAATATAAAATTTTAGTTAAACAATTCAATTTAGTGAACAATTAAACTGTAAACAATACACTTTTACAATAAAAGGTGCCAAACAATCTTGACCATTTATTAGTGTTTTATGTATAGAACACATGGTTTTATACACATGCAAATGTGTGTACTACATATATATTCAGTCTGTATGAGTGGAAGGGGACTGTACAGTGAAAACACTGAAGCACTTCATTGCCAGCCACCAATTCATATGAGTTAACTACCTACACATAAGTCACACATCCGCAGGTTCTACAAAGTTCCATAGAAGCTTCCACTCAAAATGAGATGGTTAGACAGTACTAGTAAGATGTATGTTTAATCAGTTGCTGAGGATCATCAGCTTAGCAAGTTGAATGATAATCAGTGTCTAGAGGTATTAAACTGCAAAATCTACAAGGACTGAATGCATCAAGTAGACTATTATGAGAGAAATACTCTGACTTATATTTGCAAGGGACATTTTCAAGACTTGATATGTGCTGACTTAGCATCAGCCCTTTTTATTCTTAACAATTAGCCACAATTTCATTGCAATTCAGACCGTACAAACAGAGCGAGATTATAAGCAGATTTCATTTCCTTTACAAATACTTCAGTTATGAAAATTAAAGCCAAGATGGCAAATAAAAGGTCTTAAACTCAGAGCCTCGTTCACTTATTTTTCTACAAAAAGATGCATGGGTGTTGTAAATGTGCCAAAGCCTCCTAGAAAAGCACATGAAGCAAAGCACAGTCTTTGAGCAGCAATCAAATTTTCATCTTCTAGGAAAAATTAGGAAGCATATTTAAGGAAAAACTTTATCAGTTTTCAAAAGTATTATTTGTTCTTGGGGTGAGTTTGCCTTAGATATTCGTCTATTAAGTCTATATTTCTTCCTTTCCTATATGGTCCCCAAGGAGCAAATCAGAAGCCAAGAGTGAGAGTGTGTACTGTATAAGTACCATTTGCTGAGAGATGCTATGGGATTTACAGTCTAAGAGGAGTTCTGAGGAAGCATGCATAAGTGATAAAAAGGAAACACAGGAGGCAGAGCATCTCATGGGAAAGAGACTGAGTCACTAGCTGTAGGGTCTACAGTAACAGGTCTTTGGAATCACCCATTTTGATGGAGTGGATTAGGTCTGGATGTGTGTTCTGAACTAGATATCACCCAGAAGGACCTGATAAGAAAATACAATTTTATTTATCTATTCAGTCAACAATTGTGTTTAACTTAAAAGAAAAAAAAAAAGCTACCAAAATAAAATCTTACTTACTTTTATAGTATTTGCACTACTTCCTAAGAAAAGGCAATGTCTTGCTATCCAACTGTTTGGATTTAGATACTCGGCTTAGAAACTCAGTGGAACCACTTTCTATTCTTCTAGCAAAAGCCCCCTACCTAAAGACATTCCAAATTCCTCTTGGACTATTTTGCCTGGATTGGGCAAATATCTTCCATCCTGTCCATTAAAATGCTTACAGCATACACACACACACACATCCACAGAGATAGGAAGTCACATGAAGTATTAAATAAGCAGTCAGACCTCAGTCATGTCCTAGGGCAAGAGTCCAGCAACTTGTGGGAGGGCATTATGCCAGCCTAACAGATGGACGTACATATGGGTAGTCAGGACATCATGTGAAGCCATCAAGTATGGATACTAAGGGCATGATTCCAACCTAAGAACATGAGCTTTCTGTGAAGGTTAAGGGGATGTTAAGCTGGATTTACTTTCAAAAATAAATAATAAATTCCATGGCCATGTCTGGTAAGTTATGCTCTTAGTTAATCAGGTGGAGTTGGTATGTGAAAAGATTTTTTTTCTAACAGAATCATTTCTAGGTAAAGTTTTCACATTTCACAAGAGAGGTTTCATTCTGACAAATAAACATGTATTATGTGCAAGGAGATGTAGTTAATTATAATGATTTTGCAGTAGCAGTACTTTGACCCGGCATCACCATCTGGCCTGTGCCTTTTCCCAAAAGAAGACAGGAAACGGCCATTTGAGCAGCGAATGCAGCCCAAATGCATCCTCTGACAAACATTACCAGGAGATCAGAGTTGGGAACCACTGCTCTTTCCTGATGATGAGAAAATGAGAACATAGGCATAATACCTCCACACATATTGCCCTGGAGAGTATTAAGCTAGCTAGTGTTGCTGATGCATCTGGCATGCACACCCCACAGCATGCATCAGGCATTTGCAGCGTCTGTTGTTATGTCCATCAGCAGGAGAGAGAAAGATGTTTGGAGTCATGCCTTGTGAATGCAATTCACTGCCACAGCACTGTAACCCAACCATGGGCCTGCAGATGAAGTGCAAGCCCAACTCTCACTAAGGTCAGAACATAAAAATCTTAGTAGATCATGAAGGGCTTTTTAAATTTTACCAATTCATTAAATGGAGCATACGAAACTTTATTCCCAAGTGGAGGGGAGAGGCAGCATCTAGATTTTTTGGAGCACTGTGTATTCAGACCAAAGTTGAGCACTGAAGTCCTCTTTCAACTGAAATGAGACATTCAGGAAAAACAGTAGAACTTTATGAAGATGAACAGTGCATAGGTTTCGTTGATTAAAAGGATTGTTCTGTTTCTTCCAGTCTTGATCTAAAAACATACAAAGAGGGAGGACCACTGCTTCCTCTGATTTTTCACTCCAGAAGATACAGCTTGAATTACCTGCTTTCAGTTTCCAGTCATTTAGGTACTGTATGCTAGATTCAACCGCTCCTTAGTATTCAGTACTCTTTCCATGAAGTTAATGATTTGCAATACAAGTCACTTCTCAGCTACTTTTCACTAAACAACAAAGACTGACATCTTTAAGATTCACACCAAAGGGATTTTGTAAAGAATACTATTCCTCTGGTCTTTTTCATGTCCTCTCCAATTTTTCAATATCCTTTAATAATTCAGATGCTAGAAAATGTATGCAGTAATCCAGTTTTACTCTCCACAGTGTTAAACACATAGTGAAATACTGACTGCTTCTTCTACTTCTTTATGTAGGGTATGCTCGCCATTCTTGCATATAATCCTATTGTTTCTTTTGTGAGACAAGAATATTCCAAGATATAGATTCCATTTTTTAGCATCAGCCTACATTCCCTGGTTCTGTAACGGTATGATTAAATTTGCCATTTCATAATGCATTTTTTTGCATTTAATGTCCCACTCACAGAATAACCCAATTCTTCTAGTGTGATGCATTATTATGTCATTAGGCAGTTCATAATTAGTTTTTGATACAAGTGATTTTATATTTTCTCCAGATCTTTTAAAACCAAAGTAATGCTACTCTGGTAATTTCTGTGGATTTCCCCTAGAAATTCTGGCACTGAATTGTGATCTTCCATTAATGACATTTTGGAAGCTTACAGTGAATTTGTAATGTTCTTTTTACAAGTATTGTGCTGTCACTATCATAGAATATTGCATAGCCATCAGCAGAATATCTTGTGTCAGAATAGCACATCTCTATAATGACTACTTGGTTGGTTTTTCATACTAAGAATATAATAATCAAATCAGATTTCTTGTCCATTAATACTGCCTGCATTGGCATAGAGAGAAATATTAATTATAGTCCTGTCGGGTATTACTTATTAAATTAATCAAACATCTCAAGTTTCATTATTTTCCTTAGACGTGATGTCAGGCTCATTGCCATAGCAGTCAATCTAACCACTATGTCCCTTTTATGAATGCTGGCACAATATTAGCATTGTTCCAATATTCTGGAACTTTGCCCAGCAAGATTTGTTAAGAGGTTAGATCAGAGCTGTAGACTGCTGAGTTGTAGACCTAGACCTTTGATTATACTATTTTCATGTTTGGTGATGTTTTGGCTCTAGTAAATAACTACCATGCATCAGAAATATTACTTAAAGGATTCATCTGGTTGTTGCATAATAATTATCACATTTTTAAATAATTTTATGACAGCTGTTGTTATTGAGATTTTTATGGGCTTTTGCTATTACTGGAATTATTTTTTTGCTTCGTGCAATTACTTATTCTCTCTAGGCCTGCTCTGATGTTATCATATTCCTCTATCAACTTGCTATATTTCATACCTCTCTGTGGATGTGTATATACTCTTGCCTTTCTCCATTCACTATATGCGGGTTAATTCCTATTTGCCACCTTTACTTTTGCAGTCAATGCAGCTGGACTTGTAGCTAAGACTTTCAGCATCTTTGAATCATTAATCTTTTCTTATCTAACATTTCCATTATCAATTCCAATTTTCCATTCATGTATTTGTCTGACTTCTCCTCTCGATTATTTCCACTTTTTCTCAACCATAGAAAATTACCATTTAGAAGAACCACCATTTTACTGGTTGGAATTGTTCTTAGTTTGCCTACCTTGATTGCAATCAGGTCAGGAAAACTACACCTAGGGCAGTCATGAACTTCTAGTCTAGTAAGTTATTCCTACTTGTAACTTCTAATGAGATCTTAAAAATACATCACGTTAAGCATGAAAACTTCCCATTAAAAACCTTTTTTTTCTTTCTACAAAAATATATTTTACTTATGGGTCTCCCAAACTTCCACTAGATTTATTAATATGCATACAAAATCCCACAATTTTGTGTTGTCAAGAATTCCAGAATACCACATCTCTTTTAGCTACTTTGTTTGTCCTAGGAGGTTACTTCTAATTACGAATCCAGTAGCTTGACTACCCCCAGTAGCTTTCTTACTGATGAGCGTTTCCTCATAACAGCTATTTCATACAAGAAACCCTCAGTTTGTGTCTGCCTGTTGTCTCCCTTCAGACACACTTTGCTGTATCACATTTAAGTACTATAATGCATGCACTATGACTGACACTGAAAAAGATGACTTACTGCTTTTTCTACAACTTTGGGTTTTGTGTATTTCTAAGTACGCACAATCAATTAACTTATAAATCATCAGGAAGGCTGTTTCCATGTGCATGATTTTCCACGGGTATGATTTCCATGAGAAAGGCATCTATATTTAGAAAATGTGACTCTTTCCACTTGACCAATGGAACTGGATGCACATTGCACTTGTGAAAGTTTTCAGCAAGGACAGCATTTCTCTTTTGCTTCAGGGGATCTGCTGTTGATCTATTTTTCTATGCTACCCTTCATACTGCATAGCCATTTAATGCCTTCTTTTTTGATATCTATGAAGAACTGTATCACAAAAAATGTCATGTCCCTGAAATGGCAGAATGAGTGTGAACAGAATCTGGCTCATTCCTTTACTTTGTAGTATACTATGAAGCAATATCTTGGACAAATGAAACAAGTTACTGAAATGGAGTTCTGGCTTTTTTTAATACTCTATTCTGCATTGTAAGGTTACTCAATTAGTTCTTAAAATAGTTTATGTGGTTTAATTTGGGAAAATAATTGAGGTTACTTTCACAAAATTGTCTTAATCTGCACTTTTTCTGCAAGATGGACAATATTCAACAAGCCTGAGCTCCATTTTCAATGAACATAATAAGACATTTCTCAGTTGAATGCCCAGAGGTGCATAGCTCTAATGAGGGTTTAGAAAAGAATAGCTATAGGGGAAAAGAAAAAGCAAATGGGAGAAAGAGAGAGGGAGAAAGTAAAGAAAAAAAAGACATCTTCAATTTTAGCATATACAATTAAATGCATGCTAACTCTTAGCCAACTAACTATAAAATAAGAAACTAGAGCCATTACTTTTCGGCGAGTTGTTTCTTGTAACAATCATTTACATTTAAGGTATACCTAACCCTAAAATCATCATGTAACAGATATAAACAGACTTTTAAACTCTGTAGCTCTTTATTTTTCTATTACAAATGTGTCCTACCGTTGTTTTTCACCTTGAGCTATACATCAGGTATTTGTTGAGTCCTATGCTTCCTATGTGAAGAAAAAACTACATGTAATTCCACTGAATTAGTGTAAACTCTATTTCTATGACCCTTTCTAATTAAAAATTCTTTGCCTTGATACAGACTGAAAAATGACAGTTGCTTAAACTAGTATGTCAATGTGTGTTGATACAACTTGAAACATCGTATAACAACCTAATTGTCACATTCATTATTATTACTTAGTCTACGTTATTACATTTATTTCACCCACTTCTTCATCTTCAAAAAAAGAATCTGATATTTCATCACTGACATTTCTCAGCTTGTACTGATCTATTTCCATTCACATTGGACACTGGGAATTTTTTATTGTCTGCTGTTATATATTGGGATGCTTTGTGGTTTATGGCACTATAGGGGATTCTTGTTTGTTAACAGACACAAAACTCTACTAAAGTATGTCTACATTTTAATACCTATAAGAAAGCTCTTATTTTAGTATGTCTATAGCTCAAGTGTGTCACGCAGCTGAGCAAACAATGAATTATCTAGGTATAATTATTCCTGAAAGTTTTTATATATTTTTACTAAAATGAATGCTTCCAGCACAGTTATTCAACAATCAACTTGCAAAGAGTTTAGACTTAAAAATTAACTTTTCTCAGAGACCTAGCCCCTTTGAGCAATCTGCCCTGACCTTCCGTGTGTGACTGCTCAGCACATGGTAATACACTGTGTGTGGTGCACTCCGAGCCTTTCACAGGTGCAAGAAACCAGGCACAAGATACCCAGCTGCATAGGCAGAGGCAGAAACACTCTCAGTAACAAGTCAGAGACATTGCTTTTCAGAAACAGCCCTGCTTGCTACATTCTTATGTAAGAAAAGACAAAGTTTAATAGAGATTTTAGACCAAGTTTAGGGCCTAAATGATTCCAAGCAATAGTGTAATACTCATGTTTGAACACACCATCTTTGCAAACTGGCAGTAGTGAGAACTCATCCAGAAAACAATTTCAGACCCAGCTTTGATGCCACAAAGCATGTAGCAGAGTGTACCTCTGAGAAAGAGCAGTTGAGAGAATGTTCAAGACTGATTGCAGGAACTGGGCCTCCTGACTTCAGTCTGTGCCCTAGAGAAATCCCCTCTGACAAAACTGATCAGTAGTTTTAAAGTGAACTGACACAGGAATTAAAAAGCCTACCCTGCAATTTCTGCACCAGCTGTGGTTTCTTAAAAATTAGTCTACATATAGCCTGGCACCTAGATAAATTTTCCCACTTTCATGTATAAACAGTATTCAACAGTTTTCACTCTCTATTGAGTTCTTGGTCTCTACCTTAGCAGTGTAAAGCATCACTGCTTGTTTAATTTTCATTTAATTTTTCTTTCCATGCTGAATATTTAACTGTTCTATAGCTCTGTACAAGTCTATGTATACTTAAATAACAAAGCATTAGGAAAGTATCTTCCCATATAAAACTCGTTCAGCACTACAATTAATCACAGTTCTATTAGTATACATGTAGATATTATAGTTAGGAGGTTAGCAATAATTTTTTTGAATGCAGTAGCATAAGGAATGCTGGAATGAGCAGCTGAACAGTATTTATCTAGGTGTTGAATTATATTATAAATGGGATTAAAGGCCCAGAAAATGAGATACTTACATAGGCAAGTCCAATAACAGACTTGTCCACAGCCTCCAGAGGGCAATTTTAAAATTTGTTTTCTAGCATTGTCTAAACAGTAAGTTAATACCTTCAAAAACCTGCATCAGTCCTATAAATCAAATCTCAGTATCAGCAACCATTTCAGTGATGGAATGAATATCTATTTGACTTGTAGGGTAGAGTAAAATGTCAAAGGCAACAGGTCCTATTTAATCATGTAAACTCCCTAATATCAATCAAATTATACTCTTCTTGTTTCTACCTTTTCCCCTTAAAAATAGCTACTCAATTGTAAAGGGATAAAATACATTTCAATCTGCTATCTATTTTCAGTTGTTCTCTGCAATGAATTTTTTAAAATAGCCAGTCCTCCATCTGCAGCATGTTCAATGGGAAGCTTGTGAATTCCCCATTTTTTTCACACAAGGTAGCTCATTTTCAGTCAGATGGAATTTGGAAAATGGTGACATTAAGGCATAGCTCAGAAGATACAAGTAAAAGATAAAGAGAATTGTGCAACCCATTACCCATTTCCTTTTACATGGAAATATATTAGACTTCTTAATAATGTGGAGCTGTTGTATACTAAGTCAATTATGAAAATGTGATCAAGAATCTCTTTGTGTTACCCTTAGTTTCTTTATTAATTTTCTAGGATATATTGCTTTCATGGATTCAAATAGTATCATCTTTAGTCTTAGCATCAAGTTTCCTCCTATTCTTTATGTGTGCAGTTACATAAGAAATGGGGGACAGGGAGTGAAGTAACATCCGAGGGTGATTTTGTCCTTTAGAGACAAAACTTTGCACAGTAAAGGGTCTTGCACAGTAAAGACCCTATTGAAATTTTGTCAAAGATCAGAAAAAATGACATGAAGTGCGAAGGTGCAAAGAGCTGTAGGTAAAAACAAACAGAAATATTTATTTTATGGGGTTGTTACTAAAATGAGCAAGAAGCGATTTGGTTGCTGCCTCCAGTGATCTGATTCTACATCACTAAAGAGTGGGCAATTTTCTCAATGAAGATTTGGTCACTCTTATGCTCTTTTTATTATACAAACAAGCAGAGTAAATTGTGAAATTCTATTAGTAAATACACAGTAATGGGCTTGCAATGGCATTTAGATCCCTTTAACCTAACATCATGTGAAATTCTGTAGGATTTTCACATGAGTATTTTCAACTTAATGCTACAGGAATAGAGTTCTTAATATGATTTGAGAATGAAAACAAACCTTTCCAGTAAGTCCATTAAAAACAATATTCGTGGAGACATGCTGCATTATTCCTGGCTTGTGCTTGAATGAAACCAAAAACTAATATATTTTCAGTCCTTGATTGGTCATGATGAGTCTCCACATCACAATACTCATCATCCCTCTATATTTGACAAACTGGCTTTTGATTGAATATTCAATATACATTCTGTATATTGAATATATATATGTGTGTGCAGTTGCCTGTAATTGCCAACAAAAGCTCAACTATGTACCCTGTTTGTTTAGAGTAGACCTCAAAGAGGAGGCAAATAGGTTTCTGGATTGGAGGCATAAAAGGACTTTCTTCAGTGATAAGACACAGAAATCACAGAAGGCAGAGCAAATATTCACTGGGTACTCTTTTTCTTCCAGTTTGCTTTTCATTGTTTCTGACCCTTAAAGGATACAAGTTGCTTTGCTTTACTGGTCTCATTAGTAAATTAAAACCAGTCATTTTCAGCTACCATTCTTCTGCACCATTCACAATTTGATGAGAGCTCTTGCTTGTTAAAACAGGGATTTAACTTGTTGCCAAAATCTTGACAAAATATAAAAAAAAAAATTTTGGCTTGCTTCCATTTCTTTGTTTAAAGTTTGGCTGCAACTAGATATGGAGCCCCAGGTCACAATTCCAGATGATAACATGTGAAGCTTCTTCATGTAGAAGTATTCTGCTTATCTTTAGGACATTTCAAGAATGCAAAGGCCTTATCAGCAGTGTGCAAGAGTCAGCCTTACTTCACAAGATTCTGTACCTGCCTGCCAACATTGCCTTCCATCTAATTCATCCACTGCTCAGTTCCTGTGACCCTACCACACTGGTCTGTGTAGAAGCATGACCTTGTCCTTTATCTGCCAGAATCTGGCATCAAAATAGATTATAAGCAGCAGTCTGGCCCAGAGAACAAGACTTGAATTACCAGCTTTTACTCCTTGTATTTGCCATGCTGGGCATGGTGGACAAACCCCAAAGCCTCAGCCTTCCTAAATGCCCACACAAAACAATATGGTATTTTCTTCCCCAAGATCAGAATGTACATTTAATTTCAACAATTTCCCTTTACTTTCTGGCTGGACAAGTATTGAACTGGACCTGAATGAAAAGAGTAATCACTATTCCAAGACTTTCCCCAGTCTGGAATAGGGAGAGAGAGATTTTGCATGAGGAAGAAAGAAAACATTGGATTTCAGGAGCTAAGGATCTGGTAGAAAGGTAGAAAGCTTCAAATCCCAAAGAAAAAGATTCCATGAATGATGGATAAAGTCAAGAAGTTTTCTGAACCTTCACATTAATCCTCCCTCAGATTACCTCTCTTTACCCAAAGAAGTTATTTTTAACACTGGGTGATCCATGTGAGCTATGCTACGATGAAAGGACAAATAAGGCTGTAAATATGAATACAAGATAACTAAGTGCCATTGGTTATGTTTTACTACATGATGTTCTTTGTACTTATGGAAGTCAACTTAACAGGGGCATATTATGTTTCTACTTAGTAAACACTGATAAGATTATGGCAGAGTGAAAAATGAACCTATGAAAACAACATATACTTTACCTCATTACTAAGAAAATGAAAACTATAATCTCAGTAACAAATTAATGTGAAACATATTTAGTTGTATTTCTACTATAATCTATTGTCTAATATTTAAATTAAAATTCAAGGTGTAAACTCTGCTAATAATATGTTCTAAGTTTGTGCTGTGAGATGAGAAAGGCAAATCCCAGACACATGATTACAATTTTTATTGCTCATGAAAAGCACTTCTTACTGTTGAAATACTCAGTATAGAGACAAAACAAGGAAAAGATGCTGAGTGCAATGAAGAGCAGTGGAGTGCCAGAGCCCAAATAGTGAATAAGAACATCTATAAACAAGTTACTTCTTAATATTTCTTTAATTTCATCAACTAAAAGCTTATCTTTTAAATTTGCTAGTATTCTTTCTTTGTACATAACTTATTTTTCAGTCATACTAGTGATACTCTTCCTTGTAATTGTGTATTTTATTATTGCCACTTCAACAGAGATAGATATTGGTAGTTGTATGGCAGATAAAAATTTCTGTATTAATGAAAAACCATAAACAGTGACTGCAGCGGGCATTGTCTTTTGGTTTAGTAGCAGAATTCCAGTTCCAGATATTCTCACAAATTAGATATTCTTTGCCTCTTAAAAAACCCATAAAACTTTGGCCTAGAGAACTGGACTCCTTAGCCTTCTGGTGACATTCAAAGAACTATGCTGAATAATACCAGATATGAGTCTTTCCCCATTTTTGTTCCTAAAATTTTTCTACATAGAGCTTAAATTTTTAACCTTGTGACCTTGTGCTCTTTTTGCCACATTCTTAAGCTGTGCACTGTTAAACAGGCTTTGCATCTCCCCAGAGATCTGAATCCCTAGCTCAGTTCAAATGAGGTTTGTAATTGTTTAAGGGCAGAATGTTCTACATAAGCGGCAGATAGTGTCATTACTTAGCACTGTGGGAAGCATGTCAAAAGCTGAAACAGCCAAGCCTTCAAAAGCAGGAAAGTTTTTAAAGACGTCTGAGGCCCTTCATCATCCTTGTTTTCGAAAACTGATAAACATTTGATCCACTTCACTTGGTGTTTTTTAAAGCCATGCATGCCTCAACATAGCCCCACTTCCAGTCCTCTATGTTAAAGGTGTCTAATTCGGGGATATCTGCCTAAACCTATGAATCTGTATATCAAAACACAGTCTATTTCATGAAATAGGAAGTATTTGCTTCCAAGAAAATAAATAATATCATTTTGACTGTTTAAACTCCATATGTATTTTTATTAGTAGCTAGAACCACAAAGATTTCTAAATTCTCTTCATACCCTCTGTTTAACCAGTCTATGTTGCAATGCTTGGCCTGCAGCACTTCTATTTTTAGCTTTAATGGAACACTCTTAAATTGCTTATTTTCTGTTTACTAAAGTCATTGAGCTTGTAACCATGGCAACTGAGGCAAGTACCACAGCATAACTGTTTTATTAAATGGATTGAAGGTACAGCTGCAAAACTTGAATGTTGATTTCAGCAGCATGTTGATTTCATACATAGCTCAAACTGTCATATATACCACATTACAGCAAGTTCTCCATTAAATATGAGGACCAAGAATCTGATCTTAGGTATAACATTGTAAATCTTCACTGTCTCTCTCCTCAATAGCAAAAAAAAAATTAAAACAAACAAACAAACAAATTTTAGATTTTGTCAAATTGCACAGCCTGTCAGGTTTCAGTGATTACTGCATTTGAATCAATAAATTGCAGATTATGTGCTTTAAAGCAGTCCCTAGTCATTACAGAAAGACACCATCTCCCAGCTGTATTTGCATTAAGCTTTTATCTCATTATTGTGTTGCTTACAGTGAACACAGTATTTTTTGAATCAGTATTTTTTGTGTTCTGCTAGGTTAACAGAAGGAATAAATCAAACTAATGACCTTGTTGGGTGAAATGTCTTAAGACTTATACTGAAAAAATTAACACAAAGAATTGTTTAAATCTGTAATTAGGCATTTGAACAAGAACACTGAGAATCAGAGGTGCTGAGAAATTGCACCTTCTGTTCGTTTCAGCATAAGCTGGGTGTGCTCAATATATATGAAAATTAAGATACTTTTAAATTCGTACTTCAAATTGCATATCTCAGTTAAATCAAAAGCTTTTGAAGATCATTGAAATTTTTTATCACAGTTTAGAAGTTTTTTTTTGTGATAGAATATAAAAACCCATATGATAACAAATGTAATTTTTTCCCACAAACCTTAACATTCTACAACCCCCAAAAGACTGAGAGCTAAAATAAGAATGGTGATATATTTACACCCATAAATATTTAATGCATGATTCATCCTGTTGTAACAGAACCAAAAGCTTGAAGAATGTTTGACATTTAGAAGAATAGAGTTCTGCTTTCTTTGCTAGTGTTGTGGTTGGAACACTGCATTGCTACTTTTGGTACTGTCTCCACATCACAAGTCTGTCTTTATAGGTACTTCCAATGAATAAAAAACAAAGTAAAACTGACTTTTTAAAGGAGAGATCTTTTGGAAGGGGAAAGATGCATTTGCTTTTATGAAAATATTAATCTTTAGAGAATAGTGTGAGTAATGTTCAATCATTAAATTTAAAGAAATATTCTTCATTATCTTTTGGTGTAACCAATTTCCAGAGTGGAAAAAAATGAAGTTTCCTTTAATTTATGTATTTCTTGCCTTTTTTTCTCCATCTACAGGATCTACCTTCATTTGCAACACCCACATAATTCCGGTGAAAAATCAAGAGGGAGTAGCAATGATGTTTATTATTAACTTTGAGTATGTAACAGATGAAGAGAATGTGGCATCTCCCGAGAAGTGCAAGCCAGTATTGCCATCCAAACTTGTAAATCGTAAGTTATTCATTGAAAACTCCTTGCTTACCTCTGCTTTTAGCTGGGAGAGTAATTAACCTGGGCAATAATAATAAAGAAATTATGCAATCCCCATTGTTTGATTCATTCATAGCATTCAAAACAGTAAGTTAAGTGAAGCAAACCTGTTATAAAGTTGGTAAGATAGTCTGTGAGATCTTATGTAGTACTGACAGCATGGACCCTGTGAGTGCTGCCAGGACATATAAATATTTTACAACAGTGCATTACTCTTGACACATATCCATTATGAACAAAAACTGCAAAAAAAGCTTTATAATACAGCCAAAATATTTAACCTATCCCAATTCAAAATTGAATATTTCTATTTTCCTTCTTAATAAGAGACAGTTGGCAGAAGGTTTGATTAAATTAGACTAGAAAACGCAAAAAAAAAATGTTTCAAAAAAGTTTAAAAATAAAACCCCATGTGATTTTACCAAATTTCAGTGTTTAGACTGGTTTGAAGGATGTGGGGTTCTTTTTGATATACAGGAAATGCTTTTGTTTTCATCCCACTCTGGAGTGTAAGTATTACCAAAATCAGAAAACTATCCACAAAACGTAAGTCCACCTGCCATAGAGCTAGACTGGGTGGCTTTCTGTCCCACTGTCTGCAGCACATGTGCTGTTTTGTTGACCTTCACTCTGTGCAGCAAGAGCACATGATCCTTCTGCTTTGCATCTGCACTCACGTAATCTGCTTTTACTACAAGATTTCCCAGAACACATCCTGATATGTAGAAGCTCTTAGTAAATCACAGCACACTCTAATAGTGAGTGTTCACACTTTCCCCTGACTGGTTCAGCAACAGTTGGAGAATACCTTTTCACAGTGTAATTATCTTTACCACTAGTATGATAAAGCGACCTGCAACCTAAGTTTTCTGATTGTTAAATCAACACTTCAGCTTTTTATAGATAGGATACAAAGCCTGGCACTATTCTCACTGCAAGAAGCACCGGGAGAACTTCCCTGATGGAAAGCACTGTGTGTTACCTGAAGTGATGGCACACTCTCCTATTTTTAATGCTGGGTGTGTTGAGAAGATTCTAAGGAAAGGACCTGTAGGTGTGGATGTAACAGCATTATTAGGTTGCTTCTGATGAAACCAGCCTTTACTATTTGTGATAATCTAGACTGTCTACATTTCATCTTCTGGATGAAATACGTAGTATCTCACTCAAAGATCTGATAAATTGAAAAATGTACTGGAAAAGATATAAATAAGAAGTCCCTCCATAATATTGCCAAATTATTCACACTTTTAATAAACTGAAATTTAACTAATTGGAATACTAAAAAATACTAGTTTCATTAAGCATGGAAAAAGAACTCTGACTGAATCACTACGGATGGGCCAAAGTGTAGATATAACATTATGGAAAGGAAAATTCCGATTACTGGAAACTAGCAGTCTGCAAATAATTATTGTCCACCAAATAGCACATCTTTTTTTAAAGAGATTCTTTATAATACATACTTAAATATGTATTATAAATAAGTATTGTAAATATTCTTTAAAATACAAGTTTAAAATATTGTGCTTTTATACTTTCTTTTCTTATTCTTGTGGTTAGTTGTTTAAATAGCCAATACAATAGTATTTTTCATTCTTACTGAGAAACCAAGAAAATATTTTTCTTTTTCTAGTAATGTTATGATAAAAATCCCATTAAGGGGTATCAGAAAAAAAAAACTGCATCAAAAAATAAAATTATAAAAATTATATCAAGTAAACCCCACTCATACTCTATTTCTGTTTCAGGATGCCATGTTTTGTGACTTTTCAACACTATTTCCTGGTTTTAAAAAACAGGTTTATAATATAAATAAAATTGTTGAGCTGGTCCATGCTTAATGTGGTTTCATCAACAAAATAGAAGGTAAAAGATCAATTGGAAAAAAAAAAAAAAAAAAAAAGAAAAGGTTGTGGGGTTGGGGAGGGGCAGCTTCATGTCCTGGAAAAGAATTTTTTGTTCTGCTATCTGCAATACATCACTTTACATTTTTGAGTGTTGTCACATGCCATATTTTAAAGTGAAAATCCTCTAAAGAGGTCATCCACAAAAAAAGCACTCAGTCAAAACATCATTCTCTTGTTTTACAGTATTTACACCTGACATAGATGGGGGTTTCCTCACTGAGAGATCTTTAAAATAAGTAGTTGAGGCTCCAAGCTCAGCACAAAATAAAGATCAAGGTGAAAAAAGAAGCAAAGAAATGTGTCTTGAACAATTTTCTTGTTAGTCAGTTCATCCAGATGCCAGAAACTGGGAGAAACTAGAACGGCACATGGTTGCTCTTACTCCTGCCTAATTGCTTGTGGTTTCAGAGCAGACTGTTATGTGGGCAGAATGGGAAGAATGGTGATACAAAATATGCTATGTAGCCAAAAATTCCTCTTGGCAGAGAAAATTCTCATGAAAGAGGCCAACCAGTGCAAAACATCTAGAAATAACTGTACAGTCCAATGGTAGATTTGAATTTAAACAAACAAAAGCCCTGAAACTTAGAAAAAGCAGATATTGATCAATAAGATGCAAAAGAAGTCATAAAAACGGGGGAGTGTTCACCAGTAAAAACATCTTTTTAAATCCATGCTGTCACCATAAGAAAGGCAAACAGAAGATTCTCTGCAAGTTAGGTTTTCTCCATTTTACTCTATTTATAACATAAATCAGCAAGTAAAGTAGGTAATCTGTTTTCATTGCTGTTGTAAAAAAATGAATGGTAATAGATATTAACTGGTTCAGGAGAAAAAAAAAAAAAAAAAAAAAGGAAAAAAAGTCCCTTCAAATCTAGCAACCAATTTAGAGAATGAAAACAGAGGGAACCAGACATATAACAAGTGCTATACATCTCTAACAACCAAGATAAGCAACAGCTAATGACAAAAGACAAAAGATTTCAGATTGTATTAACATTTACTAGCCAGAAATACATGAGAGGTCATGAGAGATTTCTTTGCAGAACTTCTTAGATTGAGTTTTCTCATATTAGAATGTCTTTTCAACATGACAGCAAATAAAAATAACTGAGTCAGGTTGCAGGAGAGCAGAACTAAAAGTGAATAGGAAACAAAAATACTATAGTTGTACATAAAATAAGACAACTTTTCCCTACTATCATTCTTCCACTAATAGATTTATTTAGAGTTGACATTACATATATCAAGTTTAACTTTGAAAAACCTTTCCTTTTTCTGAAGGCATAGGCAAAAAATTAAACACTTAGCAGCTTAATACTAACACATATATTAAATAATATTTGCAGGCTCTTTGAGAAAGGGATCCTGTCTTTTGTTATGTGCTATTGGGGTTGATTACACAGCTAGGTTCTGATTCAGCATTGGGCTTGGCAGATTATGATAATAACAGATTATTTTTTAAAAATACAGAATGTTGCCATTAGTTTGATGACCACATATGAGTATAAATAGAATTCTTTCTGATGTTCAAAAAGCTGAATATGCAGTAATGTGAATAGTCAAGTTACTGACTTCACAATAGCAGTGTAAAAATCCTTTCAGCTGAGCCTTTTGATATCTTTATTCTTCCATTCAAGAGTTTATCATTAGTTCTCTATGGCACTCTGACTGGTGTCTGTATAATGAAATAGCTCAGTTTTGTAAAATTCTAACATACACTAAAACTGTAGTGAACTACTAAATGACAGATAACTGATTTTTCACTTTTTTCCATTTCATTACACCTGTGTTTTTCTACAATTCTATTTTTAAATATACGTCATTTCACTAGTAAAACAAATTAAGTTTTTATTCTTATACAACTGTTTTCTTCTTGGGGTAAAAATAAATATCCCAAAACAATTGTCATATCTTTGTGTTTAAACTTTTCACCAAATTTATTTAATACTATAGCTGTCCCAACTTTATATTCACTCAGGTGATGAAATTTCTTCTCCAGTTTTCATACAATGAGCAGTTGTAGTGAAACTTACAGAAACTGGTTTTTGGAATAGATGTCCATTCATCATCCTGTCATTTTTCCTACATTTTATCTCATTTCCAGAATAGAGAATTTTATTAATCCATAATTCATCTTTTTTTAAAAGTTTGGGGTTTTTTTTTTGTGTTGCCTTTTGTTAGAGAATGTAAATATTTTATAATACCAGAAATTAACTCCTATACCAAAGGATAAATAAATAACTTAATAAATTCATCCCACCTCAATCTATCTATGAAATGCTTGAAGAGATTTATACTGGCTATTTTGATAAAAATTGATTTGTTTAGGATATTAAAGTGTTAAGATCAAATATTTTGATCTACATAAGCCCTAAAAATAGATTTTACTCATACTAGATTTAGCAAGACACTTTTAGACAGAGAACTCCTTCCTGTTAGACTCACTGAAAAAAGAAAAAAATACCAGAGAGCTTTCTGTAGATTTTCTATAAGGAACTGCTTAAGAAGAGATGGGAGTTCAGCTAAAAATCTCTGTGAACACTACTAAATTATCATTTAAATATAACTACTTAACAGTTTTAAACCAAAATGAGATAATAATTCCTGCAGAGTATGCTTTACATACTTCATTAGGCTCTTTCGTATAAACTGTTAAGATAGTTTAACTTCTGTATATAAATATGGCCTTTAAATCATCTGCTGAGAAAAGAGAATGTAAGTGGCCAATTTTATTCCCAAATCTGTTAAATATTCCATTCCAGCATGCTCATCCACTCCACTAACTTGATGAGGAAATTTTCAAAAATTTATATAAGCAGTGGCATAAATTAATATTTGCTTCTGGCACCTGTTTCTGTTCTTCGAAGTTGTCAAATACTTCATCTGTAAAGTTTGTGACTGCAAAATATGAAAAACCTATCCTGACACAGATTGAACACAGAAAATCACAAGACATTTCGCACTGATGGAAAGTCATAGATTTGAGGATACTTTGATATGTAGAATGTAGCTGTAATTTTTCTACTCAAAGACCATCTGTGGGATTGTAATGTACACACACATGCAAGATGAGAAAACCTCTTAGAACTCTGCTTCTGAGTTGTCTTCATGTTTGGCCCCACATGGAGCATGCTGCATCTTTACTGGCCTGTAAGTGCTTTTTCTAACATATACTTCAACCCTGTCTAAAGGTTATTCTTATGTAGGCTGAAATAGCTGAAGTCAGATGAGATAACTTTATTATAAGTTTATTCATTTAACTTCAAAGCATCTAGCTAGAGGTACTAACCTATAAGCTAATACTGGTTCCCAAACACATGCTAATTACCTCATGGGAGAAAGCTCCTGAAATTATTTGATTAAGCATATAATTGCATTCTGCCAAGGAGGAATATTTGAGGATTGTCTTACCATTTTATCACTTCGGCTCTATAAACCCATTAAAGACACTCTGAAATAATTACTTCAGTTCCTTCCTCCAAAAGAGAGGATCTGTTATGCATCCAATAAATGCATACTTTTTTTATTAGGTTCAAACAAAATGACCAGGCTGATAATATTACTAAAACAGATAAAACCACAATCAGAAAACCTCTCAGGCAAAGTGCTTACACTTCACCAAGACTAGGTATATTATGATCCTTCCAATGGAGTTACAACTCAGAAGTTGAGATCACTGCATCCACTGAATTTACAAATAAAATAAGCACAACTGACATTAAAATCAGGCCTTTCCTTTAAGTCAAAGACTTAACTCAAAATATGGTATTTGTTTTCCTCTGTGCTATACAAGTAAGCATAGCAGCTTAGTGAGAGACAAGTTGTTTTGTTTTGTTTTCCAAACATATCTGAACAACAATGTTGTATTGAAATATTTTATACTGTTTGATGCATCTGAGTTTGCCACATGGGATGCAGCACGTATAAGCAATAGCAACCCCTGACATCGTCCAAAACGTGATGTAAAATTTGTCCAGGGTCTTATTTTTAGCCGCACCACTGGGAGCAAATTCATCATAAGCGAGGGCTAGTCAAGCAAAATTGCGTTCAGAGGACAAAGGTTTCTATTCTAGCCAACCAGCAGCTCAGCTCTGACAACCCCAGTGTCAATATGTGTATTTGTCTCCAAGGTAAATTTCAGTGAATTTTAGGTGAACTGAGAAGTGTTGAATTCTTAGCTAAGGACTATAGCCAAACAGCAATCACCAGTAAAAGGCAAAAGGACCTCTGGTAATTTCAGCTTCAGTTCTCCACAAATACTGAACTGCCTAATTAGCAGAACAGCCATTAAGATAAACAAATTCTATTGGTCTCCTTTTACAGACAAAGGAATACAAGTGGAGCAGCTATATTTCTGTTTCCTCATATGGCTACTGTTGGGGCTCAGATTAGAAAGGAAGCCTCCCTGGATTCAAGCCACTGTAATTAGCTGTTTGCATTACTGCCTCTCCCAGCTAGGATCACAGAGTTACTGCGCTACATCTTGTACAAACATTCAATTAAAAAAAAAAGGTAATCGCTGCTTAAGGAGGTTTCAAACCAAAAAGAGGCAGTGACACAGCTTTCAGTATCTGTCAGTGGAGGTGGCTTCTGCACACTGGGCAGGAAAGGCAACACAAGGTGACAATACTCTGGCAATGAAGAATGCAAATTTTTCTTTTTTTATTTAAATAAATACATAGTAAACAGGAGAAATTAAATGAATTAATATGAAAAGGAGTCCTGGCTTGAACTAGATCCTGGAGATTACATCCCATCCTATATTTTTCTTCATTTTTACCAGGTCTGTTATCTATTCATTTTTTTCAGGACATTTAAAACAAGAGGGTTCTGTGAGATAACTTAAAGGCTGGGATAATGATTTTGCAAAGCCACCCCACATTATTATATATACCCTCAGGAAAGTATAAAGGCAGTGAGTTTTGCATCATTTTGTGATAGAAGAAAGAGACACATGTCTCTTATTCAAAATAAAAGGTAGCACTGAAAACTTAACACATTTGTGTACTTGATAAATTGAACTACAGATTTTAACCTTGAAGAGGGGAAATCAAAACTACCAGCATGCCTCAAGCTTAGAAGAGGACTCAATCAGATAGCAGAAAAAATATTTAAATGGATTTTTCTCAAATCTATTTTTCAGATGGACATCGGTCATAAGGAATATCCTTTGTAATTTATATTATTCAACATGGAATAGACGTTACTTTAACATAAGGAAATAAAATAAAACAACAGATAAAAATCAAGGAGGTTACAACTTTTGTACCTGATTTCTCAGGCATGTAATCCTATCATTGTTCTTTTACTATAGTAAGGAACAAGGCACACAGGCAAGATGGGCATTTCAAAGGCTTGAAAGTGACTGGCAAAAACATAATTGGAGGAGTTTCCTCACGAAGACAGGACATGTATGAGCTCTGTCAGACATAGATAACTTATCTTAGGTCATACTCTGAACAGGTTTCAGTGAATAAAATCTGTTCATGCTCCGAAGATTATGAATTTTTCAAATTTTCAGTATGTTTCTTTCAAACAAAATTAGCATTTCCTATCGAAGAAATGAACAGTAAAAAATTAGAAGAGGTTCAATTTCATGAGAAATAACATGCTAGTCTGGATACTTCTACTTTAGTTTTCTGTCTGAAACATTAGCCAACCTGGTAATTGAAAACATCTTGATCTATGCAACAAGCTTATAATTATCAAAGTACTCCTTAATGGAATAGTTCTTAAATTTTCAAAATAAAAGGCAATGTACTTTCAGAACAATTCTTGTGCAGATTACATATATTGTATTTTAATTCAAACTGCCTGGATTTGCTTCTAAAATGTGTGGAAAATTGATATTCTAACTTCTTTTCCTAATAGTCTGTTTATTTTTTGAATCTGCTTGGTGGTTTGTTTTTTTTTTTAAATTAAAGCTTTTTGTAAATCTAGTTTAATTGTATTTCAGATGGTAACAACCTTTCAAGTGGCTCTTCTTCAGGTAAATCTGTCTTCTAAAATTCTATCTACTACAGTCCTTTTATTGCTTTGTTCTCATTATTTTATTTCAAGGTCTCATTACATTTTACATAATTCTAGAAGAGTGCAAGTCAAAATATGGCTCTTGTTCCCACTCTGAATACTTATTTCTGCAAAACTATAGATATAACAGCTAAACTATTTAATTTAGTATAATTATATGACATAAAACTCAAATGTAGTCATAACTTTTCATCTTATTATCACCAAATGTTCTTGTATGCAGAGCACTAAAAAAATTCAATCAATGTATGAGACAAAAGACATTGCAGAATTTGGTAGCAAGATATAAAAAGCCAGCATTAAAGCATAAAGCAAACTTTTTCAGACTTCCTGTCTCAGAGAAAAGCAGTATTTTTTTAATCTATGAAGTCTGGCAAGGAAGAGGAAGAAAGGTTGAGAATTTCTTGATAATTTGATTCAATAGATAGAATTAATTCTTTTTCCAGTTACCAAATAACCCCACCATGTTGTCAGCAGGACAGCAAAATATTGTGCTAGTTCACTAATTCTTTGCATATATTTGTTGTGATCCTTCCTATTTTGCTTAGTTGTAGTTATTTGATTTTTTATTCTTTCTGCTTTTAATTATGTCAAAGAAACAAAAATGCAGGAAGTAGGAAAAAAGTCTCTTTTAAAAAATGTTTTTACACAAAAACACTGTAACTCCTAAGATATTAACATAGCAAGATCCAGTAAAATTACATCACAATTTGGAAGAATTGGAAGAAAAACAGGGAGGTAAATGTACAAGTTGATCTGTCTTTTGAGAGACCTTGAGAACATTGTTCAGACTAAATTCCACTGGTCAACCACACACATCATAGCCCTACATATAGCAAGAGACTTTATTCCCTTCCTTTCATGTTTTGACAGGCCACCTCAGAGGTCTGTGTGTAGACAGGAGGAAATGGAACTCGATTATCCTCTTAGACATTCTCAATACGACTTTTTAGAAGTATGGCCTAAAGACAAAAATGTGCCATCACCAGAACAGAGACAAAAAAACTTGCTCACTCTAAAGGGAACATTAAGAAAAATGCTGTTACTAATACTGATGCAACTTTAATTTTGTCACTTCAGTTCTTCTTTTGGATTCCATTAAAATTTAAAGTAGACTATACTAGAGGATGGAAAACGAAAAAAAATGTGTGTATGCAATATCTGAGAAGCACAAATTTAAGCTTCTAAAGTTAATAATTGGATATGCCTTCCTTTTCCTGCCTGAAAAGAAAATAAGATTATTTAATGTGCAGAACAAGAAAATAATCCACTTATGTATACTTCTCTGAATTTTGGGGAAAAGAACTGAAAAAAACCTCATAACTGGCTCTTGCTGTAATTCTCTCTCTCAAGGCCTGCTGAGCCCAGACAAAAAATAATGCAGAATCACATGCCTCAGAGTTTGCATAGAGCACATCCAAGTATTCGCTGCTATTTTAGACTGTCAATGTTTAGGAATTCCATTTCTCAAAACAATTGCTTCTTTCAGTCTGTTACATGAGCTGTTAGATAGTATTTCCAAGCATTTGAGCAGCAACTCAGTAATTGCCAGTGTCTATACTTCTGATAATCTAAATCCTGAAAATTCCTTAACAGTAGGCATTCAGTTATAAGAGTTATCTCTCACTGACGAGCTGACTTGCATTACTTGAAAGTAATTTTACCCATTGTTTACGGAAGTTTCAAAACAAAGGTATTTTTGCATTAATCCTTGCTCTGGAGGACAGGCTGTAATAATCAATGTACCTTACCTGTGTTGTAATATCTCTGCATTTAGAACGGGTTGATCTTTGTGGGCGTAATTAAGAATTCAAATTTTCCATTAATATTAACACTTAAGAATTCAATTCTTATGGGAAAGTAAACCTATTAATTTTTCTTATCAAGACTGGTTTTTTCCCTACACTTCTTTTACAAGAATATTAACCAAAATATTTTATTTTGTGAATTCTAAGTATCTTTTCCTTTGATTTCCCAAAATATCAGACAGAATTGAAAAAGACTTTCAGAAGGAAAGAAAAGAATTATTTTAATTTGGAACTTTGGAGATAACTACACCTGTGAACAGTTTAGAAGTGTCCTTTCTATATTTTTGAATTGAGTTCTACTATTTAGAAACTCCAGGGGTTAGCTGAGTTGGCACAAAGAATAAATGCAACCAACAGATTAACTCATTTGCAAATTACTTATTCAGTGAAGCAAGGTTTGAAAAGAGGAGGTGGAATGTAAACCTGGAATTGTGACTCAGACTCAACTGCTTTCCTCAATTGCTCTTAGCAAACCACAATTACACAAATCTCAACTCAGAAGAATTTGGCAATTTAATCTTTAGTTTCAATAAAACATAAGGATTTAATGTAACTTTATTTGTATATTTATAGCAAAGAGCTACTCGCATTGCTAAAACATTTTGGTATTGTAAGCCAAGATAAATCTGCTCTGACATCATACCTACACAAAGCAGGGGTTGTCCACTTTCAAATTAATTCTACCCCATGAACTGTATGCCAGGAACGTTTCCACTGACCTTTCTAGTCTATACTTGGATAGTGGGCCTAGAGCCATGAGTTTTGCCTCAGTATTATCACTGAGCTGAGCAAGTGTAATGTAACCTAGACAAAGTCTGAATGAGCTTCTTGATAGCTCTAGATGCACTACTGCAGGAGAGCTGAATGTCCAACACATCATGCAGCTCATTATCTATAGAGTGAAGAATAAAAATGCTCCTTCTCTAAAGAATATTCAAATTAAAAAGCAGGAAATAGGGATTTTAACTTTGAGACCATTTATTACTGTTTATATAAAAAAACAAACTATTAATATTTCTATTGCAGCTCCAAGAGCCTTAGAAGGAAGTAAAATTCTCACTGAGTATTACTTCCAGCTGAACTACAGCTAGACAGCTAAATCAGTAATGTAGTATAACATGGTCATATTAACTTGGTGAAGCAGAAAAGACCATCTGCACCACCATGAACATGACTATAATAGAGTGCCAGCAAAAAAAAAAACCTTTAACAGTATCTATGCCAGAAAACCTTATGAATGGTGTTTCTAAGTTCACTGTAATTCATGAAAAAAATAATTATAGCATTTGTTTCATGTTTGATACAATACATTTTCAAAATTTATTAATAATATGCTTTACAACTCAATTCTATGTGTATTTAAAAATAATGAAATTAATGTTATGTACTTCACTGATTTCAACTGCAAGGAATTTGTTCAAATACACTGTAGTAAGTTAGAAGAAATACACATGTTCCCATGGTGCACTCTGCTGAATATCACTGTGCAGACTGAAAACTGTCACCTCTAGCTGCTGTTTAAAACATGCATGACTCTGGTTTTATGTAATAGACATTTTTATACTGTTATGCATTAGAGTAATAGATTCAATACCAAATATTAGGAATTCAATAATCTTTTTCAGAAAATATCAAGGAAAAAGGATGATTGTCGCATGGATTTATATTTCAAAGTAGGAAAAAGAGGGGAAATAAATGTCTAAGTTTCTAAATAATGAGATACAAGTTATTTATTTACTACATTTTCAATTCCTTGGAAAAAAAAAAAGGTTGAAACAGTGGGGTCAGATTTTTTGCACATCACAAACTTTTTTTAGAATGCGATATGAGAACTACAGATATATCCTGTGATACTGAGTGGCTGAGTGATAGAACAGTAAATTAATTTTTTTTACAGACATAATAATAGAGACTTTAATCTGTTACCAATCAAGAATGAAATCTCTCAGATGTTATGAAAGTATCTTAAATTAGCACAGGCTAGGAAGATAACTCATATGAGTTATAAGATCAAACCAAAAAGCTGTTGTATCTACTGCATTATCCTGGGAGTAGTTCAGGCCACTGCCAAAAATTATTACATTAGAGATGAAAAGGAACTGAGAAGAGTGAGCAGGATGATCACAGGTACACAATGCAGTTACACAAGCATTCTTCAGCTTAGAAAAGAGATATACAAGGACAAACATAACAAATGTATGAAAAGCTATAAACATTCAGCCTATAAAGAGGGAGCAATTGTTAGCTATTTTTTATATAAAAAGAACTAGCACCCTCCCCAAGGCAACAGGTTTATAGCAGTCAAGAGGACGTACTTTTCCACAAAGGTATGATAAAATTATGGAACTGTTTCCTATGGGTTGCTTTGCAGATCAAAGTATAAGCAAAGTATAAGTTTTAAAAGCACTGACACAAATTCATGGAAGAAAAGTACACCATTCAGCTTGTAGTTGAACACAATTTCTGGGTCACAGACCTTCTGAACTGCAGATAGCCAGAAACTAAGTAAATTTACTGGGAAAAATACACAATGTAGTAGTACTTAAAATCTTTCTCCATATCATCCACTCTTGGAAAATATCCAAGGTCCATCTAGTACAGTCCATCCACTGTACTAGATGGACTGGTGTTGACTTTGGGAAGAGCAAAGGACCCTTCTCTTTCATTTATTTAGAATCCTAAAGAAATTAAATACTAAATAGATAGGACATTAATTTTAAATATTAAATGATTAAGCTGTGCCATCAGTTGCTCTGCACTTACTGTTCAGCATGGGTATCAATAAAAGTCTATTTCAAAACATTTCAGTATGGGATGATAAATTTCAGTGCTAAATATTGATGAATGTTAGCTAGTTACAACCGCTGGCACTTAAAACTGACTGAAAAGAATGAAATCTCATCCCAAACAGCATTTCCTCTACCAGTAAAAGGGAATAAAAGAAATTTTGAGAGCTCCAAGAAATCATTTTTCTATTAATTCACTGTGGAAAGCACCGATGTAGCAAAGTCAGACTGTTTAGGTAATAGCATCTAATGATTTAAGTGATTTCAATTATTTTAGGTTGGTTTTTTTTTATATATAATTCTTTTTCTAAACTGTTTACTATGTTTTCTGCACATCAGGAGTCCCTGTGCCTCCATCTGTGAGTTGTTCTGTTCTTCCCCTGTATTTTTTTATTTTTCATTATTATTGTGCCATATTTTACACTTCCTCTCAGTATTACTTACCCTTGCACAGTTGTTAGTTTTCCACTTACCCAGATTAGCCTATTCTGCCGTTCGTATACATTCATATGCAAAGCCCAGGTAAGCCAACACATATGCAAATATACAACACATAATTGCATTACATAGATGCAGCTGAGGCTTGAGAGGTGTGTTGCTGTTTTTTCTTCCTGCGTGTCCTTTTTTTTTTTCGTTTTAAACTTGTTCAAAATAGGTGTTTTGTCTAATCATAAGATGTCAGTATTGGAAAGGATTGCAGCAAAACTGACACACAACTTATTTTTCAGTCCGGAAGGATTAGTACGGGTATCTTCCCACTTTATTTGTAGGTAATAAATCAATAAAACAGCAGTATGCTTTTAATCACAGAGGTCCACGAACAACAGAATCCAAAACTACCTATTTCAGGATAACAGCTACCAAGCAAAATAGTTTGATGTGTTCTAATATAGAGATTTATAGATTTTTAAATTTAGAAGGGACTATCAGAACAGAAAACCTCAAATCTTTTAAAACAGAATGCTGCTATCCCTATTCTGAGCTCACTGAAGTATCCCTATCTTGAAGCTAACTGAAGTATGAAATCCTTTAACACCATGACTGCAACAAATTTACAGATATATATTATTTCCATATTTACACATTCTATTCTAAGTATTGTAATTTATCACCAATAGTTCCAACTATAGCAATTAGAGCAATTATTATGCGCTCTGTATGCAGAAAAAGATTTTCATGATATGAAACTAACACTTCATATTTTCTTCTTTTGTATGTTTTTACATGTAGGCAGACTTTTTGGGTTCCGGTTACCTGGACTGAGGCTTTTAACATACAGAAAGCAGTCCTTACCACAGGAAGACCCTGATGCAGTGATAATCGACTCATCTAAGCACAGTGATGACTCAGTGGCTATGAAGCACTTTAAATCACCTACAAAAGAAAGCTGTAGTCCTTCAGAAGTGGATGATACAAAAGCACTGATCCAACCCAGTCAATGTTCACCGTTGGTTAATATATCAGGACCTCTCGACCATTCATCACCTAAGCAGCAATGGGACAGACTTTACCCTGACATGGTACAGACAAGCAACCCACTAACCCATTCCAGATCAAAGGAAAGCATCTGTAGTATACGGAGAGCATCTTCAGTACATGACATTGAAGGCTTTAGTGTTCATCCCAAGAACATTTTTAGGGACCGCCATGCAAGTGAAGGTATGGTAGAAAGTCAATCAGTATTCTGTGATGTACTAAGAGAGTAATTATTGCAGTTTTTCATAGCAATTACAGTCTTTTTAAGCATACCTTAATATAATCAGCTGTATATATTCAAAAGCATGGTAAAAATATTAGAGGCCCAAATGATCCAGTTTTATTTACACTAAATACTGCTTTCCATCTGAATGAGGCCAATGAAATGGAATGTCTTTTAGATACCATTTACCTTCTGTATAGGGATATAGCAAAATTAGGTCTAAAACTAATATTGCTATTTGGAGGGGGAAAAAAACCAACAAGTGATCAGGTTTAAAATTGCATGCACTGTTCTGTGCCATACCCACATATATTAAATTGTTACTCTTCCTGTATTAAACATAACAGGTAAAAGCTTTATTTCTCCTTTTTTTCTTTTGTATTCCGATATTTTTCAGTCCAAATGAACATGAAAATTCAATTAAATCCATCTTAATCCATACCATATGGCTATATTTCATGTTCACATTTCAGACAAAATTTCAAAATTAGGATGTAGAGGAAAAAATCACCAAGGCTGAACCTTGGCATGTCCTTTGGAGTGTCGCATAAACCTCACTTTGGTTTCGACTTCCCCAGATACTTAAATTAACCTTTCAAATAAATACATCTGAAGATATTTATTTTATAAATTTCTATCTTCAGAACTTATTTTCAATAACGCACTTCCTAATTGGTTATTCCTCATATAGTTATATGATGACAGTGTGTAAAAATAAGTTTCTTTAGTTTATCTGGTACTAAGCTTGTGCTTTAATATCTGCTGTGAGGAGGAGCAAAAATGTATGGCTCCATTTCACAGAACATTTTTCATGTGTTTAATAAGGAAAATAATTTTTACTATCAGGAATCAGTTATCCATTCCTATGTCCTCTCACGTGGTGTGTCTGAAGTATAAACAGACAAAACATTGCCATTCTGATTTCACTCTGCATAAGATACAAAATAGTACATAATCTGGCCAAGTTTAGGTCATACATACATATTATTAAAAAAGTACAGCAGAACAGAGGATGGCTCTCAGATTAAAATTAGTAACCATCCTTGATCCCATATGCTTCCAAACATTAGAATTTGGCACCTTATGCTTAAAAGATGTTTAAATTAGACAGCAAGTCCTGCTTGCCTTACTCAACAGTGAGCCATAAAACCCTATTATTGCTATAAATCTACTCATGCAAGTAAGGCAATCATGATTCAGCCTAAATAATCTTCTGTAGACTTGCAGATTTTGACTAGAAGCTGTAGATACTGTACTGGAGAATGTAAAACCCTAAGTATGGTATAATAAGTGAAAGTAAAATATTTATATAATTTTATATAATTTATAAATTATAACAATATTTTATATAATTTATAATATATATGGTATTATATTACCCAAGGAAGCATAAGGTTTTGTATATTTCCTTTTTTTTACCCTAATAATTCCAAATATTCCTCAATCCACTGAGAACTATTACTTTACCTGAAAATACAATTCAGGATTCGTATTTAAGTTTTTACCACCTGTTTTCCACTTCAAATAATATTGAGTCACCATAACATAATTCTGACATAAGACAATAGCACTATATAGCTCAGTAATCCACCCACAGCAATTTTTTTATGAAATCACTTGAGAATATAAATTACTTTATGTGTTAAATTAATTTATGTAGTCAAGTTACCTATCACTTTAAAATTTTCATAGTTGTGGCCATATATGCTAAAAGGTGTTAAAGTAAATATGTCAATTTAAGATTGTAAATTTATTTAAGTGTAGTCAATTGAATTCCATGCTAAATTTGCCTACTTGATGGCAAAAGCTGTAGAATAAGAAATGTGCCCTTATACCGGGCACCCAAACTCCAGCCATACCCTTCTCACCTGGAACATCACGAATCAGATTTTGCAGGCAGGTACAGGGTCACAGGAACTTTTCAGGGAGTTCATTGTCTTCAGAAAGTGACCTCAGTAACATACATGCAGTCTTCTGAAAAAACAGTAGGTTTTTGAGCCTGATTGAGTCTACAAAATCTGCATTACTGCTCCAGACACCTGGCACACAAAGGCATTAGGCTGAGAGGAGCTTAACAGTCTTCCACATCTATGGTCCAGAGGGCCCAGCAAAATGTCCCATGTTCTCTAATGCTCAGGAAGCGGAGGATAGGCCAGAGAGATAGCAGGTGTGACACTACACCACAGACAAGGCACAGCGTCACCTGAAATTCCCCTCAGAGAAGATGGCCACGGCCTTTCTGCAGCAGGGAGGGGCTGGATCAGTCCCTCTGCAAGGCCAGGGCTGCCCCAGGGGCAGGAGGGGGCTCAGCTATGGGCTGTCAGCAGGAGTCAACTACAGGGGAATATCAGCATGATCCCATGGACCTCTGAAAGCTGGCAAGCCAGTACCAGAGGCGGACAGCACCTCCTCTGCCCTCCAGCCTCTGGGGCCCTCACCCCAAGCTGCAGCAGCAGGGCAGGAAGCATGTCACAAAGGGAGGGTGGCCTAAGGGGTATGTTATACAGCCATGACAAGAGGGGGTGTCTATCCACCTGTGTGGCTACTTAATAGTAACAATAACAATAATAATGTACCTTGAGAGGTCTGTTCCCATCAGAGGATTCAGGGCTGGGTGTACCTCTGAGGATAAGGAGCTTTGCCACTGTTACCTTGCAGAAAGGCTCCTAAGAGCTGCAGAAAGCTGTATGGTGGATCTTTCTCCTCAGTGTTGTTCCGGTACTTGCTCAGAAAGGTGTAGTGGAACAAAGCAATCAGACGCCTCTGATTACCGAGAAGTGGGTGTGAGCCGGTATCAAATCCACCTGTGCCCAATCAGGGCAGGCCCCCTATTGAGCATGTGCAAGACCAGGGGGCCAATAAAAGGTGAAACTCACAGCCACAGACTAGCTCACTCCCGAGCACTGTATTACCTTTATTGCGCCACTAGCGCTCATCGCCTCCAAGGTGAGGCTCTTGTGGTGCAGCTGGTTAAGACCCAGTACTGCAATGCGGAAAGCCCCGGGTTCGAGACTCCACAGAGAGCCTCACCTTGGAGGCGATGAGCGCTAGTGGCGCAATAAAGGTAATACAGTGCTTGAGAGTGAGCTAGTCTGTGGCTGTGAGTTTCACCTTTTATTGGCCCCCTGGTCTTGCACATGCTCAATAGGGGGCCTGCCCTGATTGGGCACAGGTGGATTTGATACCGGCTCACACCCACTTCTCGGTAATCAGAGGCGTCTGATTGCTTTGTTCCACTACAGAAAGGTGCCGCTTGGATTGCTGCCCTGCTGAAAACTTTTCTGCGGGGGGGGGGGTGTCTGTGGAGGGCCCAAGCTGCCGGACAGCCTGCTCCAGGGCCCACAGCTGTGGGTGCCTCAGCCTCAATTGCATGTGACTAATTAGCACTTTGTGGGTTAGCGCTTTTGATCTCCAACGCAGTGCAAAACTTGTGGAGAAACAATTTTGTCATGTTTCTGTTAAGGCAAGGGAGCTGAGCCAGGCCTACTACCTGCTGATCTACTCCAGTTTTACAGATTAACTCTCAGTTGTCAATGTGACTTCATCTCAACTAAAAATCAATGTAATATAATCAAGGAGGTGCAAAGATACTTCTGTTCAAGCCACATATCTATTTCGAAGCAATATTTTCTGCTCTTTCTGATGTAGATTTTAGTTGTCTTTTTTTCTCTCTTTTTCTTTACTTTATTATGCTGAAATCCAGACAATGGTCGCAATGTGACAGGTAAAGTATACACCTAGACTGTACCTTCCAGTGTTTCAAACAGCCACACTTTTTGGCATGTTACTTTGCCTGCTGTATGAAATGTTCAAATGCAACATTCTCATGCTGGCCTCTCTAGCACCAGGTGCATTACTGAAATTGTATTTGTAAAACACAGTTATTCCCTTAACTGTTTTCTCAAAGCACTAACTTCTAATGCCTGGAAAAAGTGAAGGCATAGTTAAACAGTATTTTCAATTGATTATCTGTTAATTCAAAAGAGGAAGGGAGGGCGATAGAATATATCGTTGGTATTTAACTCAGAACTGTTGTCCTTTAGCAGGCAAAACTTCTGTTGAGGATACCAGGAGTTCTACCTGTGAAAGGATGTATGATCAGGCCAGGCCACTAACAAATAATCTGCTGTTACGAGAAGCTTAGTTTTCAGCTATCTATCTCAAAAATAAAATAATTGGGAATTGGGAGTCTTGTGGAAGTATCTTCACTTATTCCTCTTTTGTCTCCTTAAAACTAGTTTCACGTTCCTGGATGGCAGGGGGTATGGTTTCAAGCTTCCTGTAGTCTTAAAATGTGCATGCATGAACTTCATTGCCAGTTTCATATTTAAATCATTTTTAGTGCAGTTACAAAGTTGTTTCTATTCACCAGCACTGAGCTGCATCTTTTAGGAGCAATTTGAACATATCTTAAGTTACTTCCTCCCTTTCTTGAAACCAATTACTTAAGTGTTCGTTTTAATTGAAATATTTGTATCTGTGTCTGAAAACTGGTTTCTGACATCATGCATGATGCAAAAAGTGTGTGTATCTGGTAAAGTTTTCTCCCTAAACTGCATGCAGTGCATGTGCTAGGTTCTGTAAAGCAATTTGTGGACTATCAAAACATTGCATTTGCTTCATTGTATGTTGGCAAAACCTTGCAGAAAAAAAATGCAGTCTGTTCTGTAAAAGAACTTTTATAAATATAGATAACTGCAGATGAAAGATGATGTATTGACAGCTCAGGAGAGTGAAATAATTTCTTAGTGTATTGTGTGAGCAGGGACAATGAATCCTACTACAACAACAGGGAGCTCAAACTTAAGCTTAAAAAATCTCCTTTGTAGAGTAGACAGAAGCAAGTCATTCTCCCTGTTTACTCAATTCTTGGCCACTCTGCTGAAACTGCCAGTTGAGGTCCCAATTAATATCTATTGTGCCTGTGATTTATTTTGGCCCTTCCTCCTGAGTATAGCAAAGGTCCATTAGTTGTCATTTAAGGTAGTAATGTCCTTCAATTAGTTACCATTATAAATGATGTACATATATACTTTCCACCACTTTCTAAAGTAAAAGAAGGTGGATAAAAAAAGCAAGGGTTTATTCTCAAGTGCAATGATTTAAGTCTAGTATTACATGTTAGGTCATGAATCTAGATAGTAAAGGAGAAAGTAATTCCCTTTTGGACAGAAGCAGTAAAAGATTTAAATACCAGAAAGAATTTCAATGACATTTAGGCATCCATAAAGTTACTTTAAAAAAAAATAAGATTATCTACTATCTAATGATGGATTTGCCTAGCTTCCTTGGTTTCCTCTTCCTTTGGTTTCCTTACATATCAGGAATACTGTTCATCTGACAAATGGCCTCAACTTGATATCCCTCTCATGTCTAAGCCTACCCAGTATTCAAAAACTATTAATAGCTAATATTATGTAGGGAAGTAGAGCTGAAAAACTGAAAACTGCAGTCTGACCATACATACATAGCACACATCAGCCAGATTAGCCACTTCACTGGTTCATGAGGAGATAGTGAGCCCTATTTTATTTTGATATCCACTTTTCCAATAGACTCATGTAGATTGTAGGAAACAGATATTCAGGTCCTACTTGGGTCTGTAATAAGTTTTAAGGCAAAAAGGGACTAACTTTGTAGTGTAAGAACTAGAGCACTCACCCACAAATTTATGTTTATCTTACTTCAAATGATCATTGGAAAAATAGACGAAGTCTTGTGTGCTCAGCCATGGGATTGGTCCCTCCCATGGAGAACCCTGTTAGCATTATGCTAACAGGAGCACTGTACACTGTGCACTCCCTTGTCATCTTGAATTCCTTTCTGCACAGTGGCACAATCTGAAATGGAATAGTAGAGGTTATCTGTCTCAGGCTCAGATTGATGTAGAATTTTCATAAATTTAGGAGGTAGGAATCATGTTTATAAATCCTTTCAAGCTGCTTCTTCAGCAAGCATTCTAAACCAGGTGTGTGGTAAAACCAGTCCTCATTTAAATTAAAATAAAAAAGATAAACAAAACAAAACCAGACAAACAAAACAAACCAAAAAAAACAAAAATCCAGAAGACAAAATATAACATTGCTGCCCAGAATAGGACACAGTAGAGGCACACATGTGGATCTTCAATCCTGCTATTCAGATACATTGTTACTGACTGACAGACCTGGATTTTTCTTAACTCTGTAACTGGATCTGTCTCTCTGTATAAATGTCTTCATAGTTCTTTTCTTTCCAAAATTATTCTTATAAGGAAATTTTTCTTACTATGAATATTTTTGCCACCTGGACCCAGATGAGCTTCATGATGAGAGTACAAAATAAGTATACTAATACAGTTATATTGCTTTCTTGATGTACAAAGAATTCTGTCCAATACTGAAAAGAAAATTATAATGGATACATATATCATTAGTATACAAGTGCCATAATTTTTATCTATCATGATGCACTAAAGTAATATTTTTAAGTTTATATTAAATATTCTGTTAATATTCTACATATGTGTATCCCTATTTCTTTTTCAATATTTTGTTGGTAATGACAATTGAAGACATAAATTTTGTGAGTTTGTGATACTTCAGAATTAAAGAATTTTAGGACAGGGTTAGGTTAATTTTTCCATTGATTAAATACAGAGTTACTTGATGAGTCAAGAGCTGTAGAGCAGGGGTCTATTCAATTTTCTAGTTTACCAAAAGGTGTTTTTGAGCTAACCATCATGGAAGCATGAGCAACAGTACATGTAAATGTGACAATGTAGGCTTTTTCTAAGTCCACAGTCATGTAATTGTGTGTCCTGTTTCTACTTTTATAAACAAATTACAATGTAGTCTTTACATTCAGACAGAATTATAATGGAATTACCAGCATTCCAGTAACATGAAAATAGGTTGTGAAGGATGCATTATGTATTTTGTGATCCATTTATTTTATGAAAAATATTGGGGGCAATGGATAAAAGAAATTTCATATTTACATCCAATACTAAATTTTATTCTCATCTGCAAAGAGTTATTTTTACAGTGTAGATAATTTTTAATTTTAAGAAGCAGTATAGTGAAAAATAGATTTTAACTACACTTTTAACATATCTTACTTAACCATAACTTGTTTCTCTGCATTTGTCAAATACTAAATGTGTGTTCTGATTTTTCAGGGCCTTTTAATCATATCAAGTCAAGTCTGTTGGGATCCACATCGGATTCAAACCTCAACAAATACAGTACAATAAACAAAATTCCTCAGCTCACACTGAACTTTTCAGATATCAAAAGTGAAAAAAAATCTTCATCTCCTCCTTCTTCGGAGAAAGCAATTATTGCACCTAAGGTGAAAGACCGAACGCACAATGTAACAGAGAAGGTTACCCAGGTAAGGTAATGCCCATTAGTTCAGTTTGTTTCCAGTTTTGTGGAGCCAATTATCAGTGTATTTAATGGACTGTTGCTCTTTCAATGCATTATTTGGATATCTCTCTAGAAAATTTGAAGGGTGTTAGCCATTACTTTCCTTAACTCCAGTTCAGTTGCAGATAAAGTATTTTACAACATTAGATAGTACTGCTAACAAACAGAACTTCTTAGTTCTGTTTTTTAATGCAAAAAAAGCTGTAGTATGTACCAAGTGCCCCAAATAAGTCCAATCTGTCAGTCATTCTTTTTTCTTTTTGTCAGCTTTATGGATTGCAGATTAGTTCAAAGTAAATAATGAAAACAAATGCTAGGTGATAGTGCTGCTGGTGTAGTTATCATAGTTACATCCTGGAATTTTTGTTCAAGTTCTCTGGCTTTTCATAAAGCTCTTTTCTGTGGCTATCTTTTCCATATGTCTACATTCAAAAAGATGTCAAAATGAAAATCAGATAATCTTTGATGGTCTGTATGTTGTATTTTGTAATACTTGGAAATGAGGCATACGACAGAAATAATACTGAAAATAATTCAAGATATATGCTATCTCCACTCCAAGACAGACATAGTGCCCTTTGAAGGCAGCAGAAGTTTTTAGTATCAATATTACATTAGTGTTGTGATGTCATATGGAAATTAGTGAGGACATGCTACCAGTATGCAACACATGAAAGAAAAATACTAAGACAGTGTCCCAAATAAGTTTTATAGTTTTAGGAAGCAGAAGGTCCACCCTTAAATGCCCATCCACTGATAGACTGAAGTAAGTTAGAAGTGCTTTGTATCAGAAGGCAGATAGAGATTCCATATGGATCTTGCCAAGAGGAGCTTTTGCCTTAGTGCTGACCTGCCTTCCATAGACCACACTGCAACTTCTCTACACTAGTACTATTCCATATATTCAACATGCTCGTACTCCCTTTGATGGATAAAAAAGGAATGTACTCTACACCCTTCTAGAGCAACAGAGATAAAATTTCTATCAGCTCAATCTTGAGATCAGTTACTGCCTAAAAAAGTAATTGGATTTTTATCTTTCATATATTCCATCTTTGATAGCTAACTTAAATCTGCAACTATTGTACTTTCTTCCCTGGTCAGTTGTGAAAGGTTTAATCTCTTCTGGATCCATTTTGATATTTTTTAAATTATTCATATTCTTTTCACAGATAATATGGCAACAAGTCAAGCTATATTAAAAAGTCTGATTTTTATAAGTTATATAAGCCTATGTAAAGCTTGATTGCCTTTTAGAAATTCTGACTGCCTAATTAGTGAAGTGCAAGTTTTCTGTGTACCACTGCCACTGTTATGGATTTCAAAAAAAATAATTTAAATAAACCTATGTTTATTTTCCAGAAAACTTAGATATTATGAAAAGGTCCAACAGAAATGGTGTGGATATAAATTTGAAATGCTTGATAAAAGCTTTACAGTTCACAAAAGAATTCCTATTTAATTTGGCAACAGTTTCTGTCCTTCTGTAGAACTGTCTCAACCAATCTGTAGGGTAATACTTGTGCAGAAAGCTTTGATAAGTGAATATAACAGCAGAGAAGAAAACAGCTGTGGGGAATCCTTTGCCATTATGATCAATGGTGTATTAATAATGGTTTTAGATGCTGCTGCATCTGTAACTCCAGAATTAGGTACAGAAAGAAAGTCATTGGAGGTATAACAAAATGTAGGTCTACTGAATTAAGTAGTCAGCCATATAGTTAGCCAGGTATTCATTAAGTAGATTAGAAAAAGAAAACAACTAGACAGTAGACATACACAATAGACATTTAGAGGATGAAAGGGGCTGCTTTTTGTCATGTTTGTGTTTCTAATTCCAAGTAGTTTCTGTTTTATAGGAGTCTGCACCTCAAAGGATTCACTGTATGTCTTCCTCTTAAAAATGTAGATCACTTTTTAAGATTTCTCATAGCACCACAGATCAATTTAGTCTCTGCAGAATGGTGAAAATGTGGGTTTGGAAGGTTTGAGTACAGTGTCAAGCAACGTTATATAATTAGTATATGTTCGTGCTGGCACAGTCCTCTGATATATACATCTGATAAACAGAATCAAAAATGTACAGAGGGCAATATGACCCATTTAATCTATGGGACAATGTCAGTAAAAGAACAAATGAGTATAAAATGGCCATGACAAGTTAAAAGGTCACCTTTAATCAAAGAAATTATATTCTGAAATAGTCTTCTAACAAAAGAAATTAGGGCATAAATTTCAGTTGTCTTTCAAAAGAGCCTGAGAAATGCTGTAAAAGGATAAATAACATGATAAGTTTTTCTGGCATTGCAGTACTTTGTGTCCTGGAAGACCCCTTCCAGTCACATATTGCATGAGTCAAACACCCATCCATCACTCTTTTTGTACCTTGCACTGTGTATCTCTCTCCTTTCCTATTCTCAGCTTTGCTGAGAAATTTGTTTCTGCTGCTATCACCTGACATTTTCACTACTGTGACTCCTCTTATAGTGCAGCTGAAAATACAGAGAAAGGAATTCCAGTATGCACCACACTAGGTTATCTGTGAGCCTCACAGTTGCATCACTTGACACTGGATTCTCTCTCATGCATCAATAATATCAAACTGAGTACCAGCATCACAGGATAAAAGAACAAGTTATTCTTTCTTATCATGCCCACAAGCTGGAGGAGTAATTTAAGTAGTGAAGACAGTGAAAAAGGAGGAGATGGCATATCACTACCTTCACAAGGTAGCAGAAGAACATTAATAAAATAAATAAAAGAACCATGACCATTGTGTTGAGAGCAAGTGGTACGCTTTCAGAGAGCATTTAAAGAGGAGTGAAATGTTTTAGCAATAGGATTTTAGTGGAATAAATTAGGACCAGATGGGAGGATAAAATTTAGAAAATAATTTCAGATGGAACAGATGTTGTGGGACAGTGGTTCATACTTTGAGTGAAAAATACTAGCTTTGAAATGCAAATAGAGATAACAAGATTTCATTACAGAATTTAATCAATCAATAAATAAAAAAACAAAAATTCTCATCATCTTATCTTTGAAATAGTATAAATAAATTAATCTCTTCAAAAAGTAGTAGGTTATAAATTTTACTTCAAAGACACATAAAATTTTACCTTACTTCTTACCACAACTCAACTTTTTTCATTATTAATGTTTTTGACAATCTGTTCAGGGGAACATTATAATCTCTGCATTCTTTTGCACAGACAGGTTCAACTGGGGTACTGAAACTCATTATTAGATAGAGATACAAGTCTTCCCAGAGGCACAAAAAGTACACTTTTATTAAAGAAAGAACTGGGGCAAAAATTTTATGACTGCCTCTTAACATTTTTGATGAATTCATAAAGGACACTTCTGACTTAAATTTACAGAATGCAGAGGCTCAATAGTATATGATTTTATCCTTTGTTTATATACCGATTTATTTTAATTCTTCTTATAAATCCAGTTCCCATTGATGTATGGCTTCAAAGTTGTGAACTCTTTTATGAACAGACCTAGAGCAGCATAAAGATAATAGTCGGTACCTATGGTGATTTTCAAGGAAAACAGAGTATTTCTGGAGGTTCATAAGTTAACACTGGCAACAAACAATGGCTGGCCCACTTTCTAAGTTCATAATTACCAATCTCTTCATTGTATTCTTTAAGAAAAACTCTTTCTGTGGCCCCTGATCGTTAATGTTCAGAGATTTGATCCCCTTGAAATTCATCACTCTGTTGAAAACAACCATTTGGCTGAAAGATCAAATATGTATTTGTTGTTTATGATTTGTCTCAAGAACTGACAAATGAGAAGTTAAAATTCTTTTGTGTAGTGAAATGAGGCAGCCAGGTGCCACTAATTGCCAGGGAGTGAGCATGAGCTTGTGTTAAGCCCACCTGTGCCTAATTAGGGCGGGCCCCACTGCGCATGAGCAGGACCAGGGGGCCAATAAGAGGTAAGGCCTAAGACACAAACTCAGCTCACACTGGAACTCACAATCTCGGCATGCTTGGCTTTAAGTGCTGCTTTCAGCACTGCACTACCTTCATTGCTCCACTAGAGCTCATCGCCGTCAGGGTGAGGCTTTGAGGAGTCTCAAACCCGTGGCCCCAGAGTATTGCCCGGGTGTGTTGTTACATGCTTAGCTGGCTGCGCCACTCAAGCCTCACCCTGCCACTAGCGCTCATCGCCCTTAGGGTGAGGCTCTGAGGAGTCTCGAACCTGCGGCCTCGGCATTGCGGTACTGTGGGCTAGCTGGCTGCACCACTCAAGCCTCACCCTAAGGGCGATGAGCGCTAGTGGCAGGGTGAGGCTTCAGTGGCGCAGCCGGCTAGCATGCAGTACACACTACCCGAGCAATGCTCTGGGGCTGCGGGTTCAAGACTCCTCAAAGCCTCACCCTGACGGCGATGAGCTCTAGTGGAGCAATGAAGGTAGTGCAGTGCTGAAAGCAGCACTTAAAGCCAAGCATGCCGAGATTGTGAGTTCCAGTGTGAGCTGAGTTTGTCTGAGGCCTTACCTCTTACTGGCCCCCTGGTCCTGCTCATGCGCAGTGGGGGCCCGCCCTAATTAGGCACAGGTGGGCTTGACACAAGCTCATGCTCACTCCCTGGCAATTAGTGGCACCTGGTTGCCTCATTTCACTACACTTTTGTGACCTTTAAACTTTTTGTAAATAATACTTTTCAAGAGTTTCATTATCCACCCACCTATAGGAAATATGGATATACTCAAACTGTTTATATGGCTGATCAAATGATAAATACATACCTTGAAGGGCTACACAATTGACTGGATGATTTGCAGACATGCTGAACACCAGCACCTCTTCTCAAAGTGGAGCTGTCAGTGAAGGGGTGGGTAGGATGTCATGTATGAAGTGGTAGACCTTGTTTCACTGCACGTTTTTGCAATCTGGCCGGGCTCTATTCTGTCAGCCCAAAAAGATTAAGAAATAAGTAACAGTATCTCCCAAGGCCAGTCTCAGCTGTTGATATAAAAAGAACTATTATATGATCATGAAATGACCTTCAGGTTTGCAGGCTAAAACAAGCCTAGCAGCATCCAGGACATAAAGGGGCAATATAAGACCTAAAAATAAACCAAATTATTGAGCTATAAATTTTCAGCACTCTGATTCAGCTGACACATTGTGCTGTTTACATGATACAATAACTTCCACACAAACAACATTTCAAGGCTGTTCTTTTTGGAACACAAGCTGACATAAAGTAGAAAATTCTGAATTAAAGGGAAATGATTTTTATATGACTTCCAGTTACACAGCAAGGCATACAAATAATAATAAAATTGGAAGGTAAGCAGAGCCAGCATTCCCTAGTCACTGTATGGAAAGTTTGAATGATTGTTTTCTGCTGGTCAGAATCTTCTTTTTTCTATTGTTTGCTATTTCTGTTCTCAATGATCAACTGACATAGTTTATACAGGACCTATTCCCTCTGTTTACAATCACGCAGCACAGTCATGCAATACATTTCATATTTTACTGTTATTATACAATTGGCTTTCATCATTACTATAGATGTAGTTATAGAAATTATAGAAATATGATAATTTCATTATCAATTAGAAGGTGTGACACACTTGTGTGTGAAAAGAAGAAATATAGAGATCATGGTGATGGCAAAACCAATAAAAATCTCTCAGTCTCAGGTAGTCATTTCATTTTAGGATAAGAGTAAATGGGTTCAAGTTGCTCCATGGGAGCTTAGGAAACATTTCTTCACTGAAGGAGTGGTGAAGCCTTGAAACAGGTTGCCCAGGGAGGTGGTGGAGTCACTGTCCCTGAGGTTCTTCAAAAAAGAGGTAGATGTGGTGCTTCAGGAGATGATTTAGTATCTACAGTGGTGCATGACTGACAGCTGGACTTAATAATCTGAAAGGCCCTTTCCAACCTTGACGATTCAATGATTCTGTGATTTATGCTTGTGCAAAGGTGTCACCAGACCTGAAGAGCAGTAGGTCTTTTGCACTAGAGCAAGTATCTGTTCAGAGTGCATGTAAGCAAAAATAAAGCCCACTGGTTTGATCCATTCAGAAGAAAATATAACATCTTGATTGGAATGAACTGCTATTGCATCAAATGCTAAAATGGCCAATATAGTTACAGATGCACAGCAGCTGTGAAGGATAACGTATTCCTCAGCTGTGACTGTTTCCTGTAGAGCCTCTTTTCTTTGTGACAGCTGAATAGGGTAAGGCATCTAAACTGCTGCAGTGTTTTGAGAAGATTTCACAACATATGGTAAAATGGAGCATTCGGAAAGCCCAGCTGCTTTGAAGCATGCAACCTGGATGCATCTTTAAATAGTCCATGCCCTTCCGTAAGATCTACTGCTCTTGGAAAGGGATTGCCTGATTTTGCTGAGTTGGGAAGAAGCAGATAGTATCTTTTATGAATTACCATTTCAAGTAATCAGTGTTTTGTGGGATCTCTTTTTCATTGCTGCCCTGAACTCTGTGATCTGTTCTGTGAGGATAACATGGAATGGAACATGTGGATTTTTTAATACTAGGTCTTTTAAAAAAAATTTACCATCTTGATGACAATACATGGGGGACAATAGGCAGACACGGACTTTCAGACCACATTGTAGTTCATTCTGAAAATAATGAATTTTATTAGTATTTTGAGAGTGTAAGAACTAATGCCCTATAAAATAAAAATTATCAAAATCAAGGTGGAGGCAAAACACAGGCAAACCTTATTTCTCTAGACTAGATCTCCAAACCCCCAAACTCCCACTTCATGTTGGATTGACCTTAGAATTTTCTAAACGTGGTAGATTACTGAGTTAAAACCAAGTTTTAACACCCATCAGGACTATGCCACCAGGAACTGCAAAAAGTCAAGCCCCTGCTTAGCATCTGTCAAGCCCCACTGAGATCAAGAGAACTGGTAGAATCCTCCAATCCACTTGGCAGGCACAGCCTGAAATAATACTTTTCACACATGCAGTTAGAGCTGCGCTAAAAAACAGCCATGAAAGGAGCCATGGTCTCTTTTATGTAACCTCAGAACCATACAAAAATGTAATGTGGAAGAGACCTCTAGAGGCCATTTATCCCAAACTCCTACTCAAAACAACATAACTTCAAAGTTAGATCAGAGTCTGGTGGTTACCATGTTAACTCAGGAAACAGTTTCTATGTTTAGGTCAGCAGAAGCATATATTTTCCCTGAGAAAATCACCCAGCAATAGACAGCAGTAGCTGCTGATGTGAGGAAAGAGAGAGGGAAGAGGGCAGAAAGCTGTGGATCTCATGAGCTGCAAGGAGCTGGTGTTTACAAGGAAAGTTGCTCCTGTCACTAACATTTAGAGTATTCAGTTAGAAGGAGGGAGTCCTGGGTCGTAGCCCCAGGGTATTTTCCTGTTACTTATATTACATAAATGACCATCTGTGAAAAAATCCACAGAAATAACCCCAGGCACAAAGGCCTCCGCCCCAGAACTCCCTCCCCTCATCCTTAGTGCCCTTACCCTCATACAGTCTGAATTCTGAACTTGGTTGTAGTGCCAGACACTTCACGTGTACACACTGTAGTACCACGGCTGGATATAGCCACAAAATACCATAAACTGGGGAGGCAATGTTTAGCATTTACCTGAAACTACATAGTCACCCCTATTAAGAATCCTTTTCATCAGACAAAAAAAAAATTCAGGTATATTCAGCTAACAATTAAGCTAGGACTTTACCTTTTAGTTTAACACTAGCTAATACACAAACTGAAAAACTGGTGGGCAGCTGGAAAGATTAACTTTTTCAATCAAAGCAATTAGGTTCCTGCATATTGCTAATGAGAGAAATTGATGAACAAACTAAATGTGAGAGCAAAAATTTCCTGCAGTTTTCAGTGAGCGAGGTGTTGATACAATGTGGAATAATTATAAAGGAGTTATCTCTACTACTGATTAGAAGCCAGATGGCCTTAAAAGTATGAAGGGGAAACTGCAGCACGGCTGTCATTCTTTTGGCTTGGGCAGTGGGTAGAAAAGAAGTATGTGGACTGGATAGTTTTGATGTATTGGCAGCTGAAGAAAATATTTTCAGGCTAAGGTTGGGGATTTTTTCAAAGGATTAGAAACACTAAACAAAAACAAAGACCATCAAGCCCAGTTAGGACAGTAAGTTGTGTGATGAATTCTCAGAATTAATAGGGGAAAGGAGAAGGTCATTCTTCTCATCTGTTATGTGTTAGAACTCAATTCGTTCAGCTTGTAACTGGTAACAGGATCAGTAGAGAAGTGTGTACCCAGAATAGTTCTGAGTTAATGCTTTAAAATAAAAAATATAAAGGAACATTCATTGAATTACACTGAAATATCAATAAAATCAGAGTAAGACAAAAATAGGAAAACAGCTGCATGAATTAAAAAGAAAAGGATCATTGAATCCCAAGTTTTATGTCTTGAAATAGTGTGTTAATCACTGTGGTAACATGTAGATGCAAAGCATTTACTAAGCTTTATAGGTGGTATAGGTGACACAGAGCATAAAAATAAATCAGAGTAGCACAATAAAAAGTATTTAATGAAAGAGGCTAGTTCTGGCCATCTAGAGTGTAGACATGTACCATAATATTCAAATCTATCTGAAATGAAGTACCTAAATTGCATGAAGATTTAGTTGATATTTGTAGTACAAGAGAACTCCATTTCTTGTAACTGATATCAGGGTGGCCTTGAATTAGATTTGTCTCAGATAAGTCTCTTTTTTTTTTTTGACAGCTGAATAAATCTTTAATGGTGTAGTTTAGGTGTATTTTCAAGCATAAGTTTTTTTATTCAAAATTTTGAATATTTTACATTAAGGGAGCCAATTTTACATTAAGGGAGCATCTCTTTAAATATGAAAATTGCAGTAACTATTTACCATTTAATACTTCAGAAGCTTGTATGAGAGGGTATGTTCAGCTCCAGTTCTTAGCTAACCTACAAACTCAGTGAAGCTAAACTTGTCTGAACAAAACAGATTGGTACAACTGTTAGAACATACCATACAGCAATTCTTCTGTTTTAAAAGAGTTGTATTCTTTGTAATTAATAGAATTCATTTAGAAAGTGGTAGATTTTCAAAGATTGATTCTTTGATTAGAAAAAAACTGCAAAGCTGTGAAATGATGAACTTTTTTTCATTGGATTGAGCATTTGATGCCTGCAATTCTATATGTGACCAAGCTATAGTACCAAAAGAGTGCCTGTATCTCCCTGATTAAATCCACAAAATGAAAGAATGGAAGGTGCTGGTCTCTCCCTAAGCATAACATTCATTTAGCATAACACAGGCAAGGTTGAGCTTCTCAAGGAGTTATTTTTGGCTCACTAACACTGTGCTATCACAACATTTTTGTTAGAATGCCAAAGCAGCTAGTGAACAATCATTGTGAAGGCCCTGTCACTGTGTCTTCTCACAATTCCCCAAAATCAAAATGTGTTTTTGCATCAGAAAACCAGAAAAATCTAGCTGATCCTAGCTACTGACTGATAAAACGCAAGTTCATCTGCTCCAAGGTCATAACTCCACTCTTCTCTGCCTAACCAACATGATTTGAATGTTTAGCTCTAGGAATATGGATCATGCTTTTATAGGTTGGTTTTGCTAGTGAAATGTAATTTGCATCATCACATTGTGTGTACATGTATATAAAACCTGTTCCATCTCCCATTTAGAAATGGCTTTTTGCTTAGAATGACCAAATTTGGTAGAAGGTTGGGTAATGCAAGAAACTTTCCTACAAGTGGTTGGAAGGGAGGAACCTGGGCAGATTGCTGAGGCTAAATAAATATCTCCTTTAAGTGAAACAGGTTACATATGTTCTACTATATGACTACTACAGAGGAGGAAACAAGCAATTTGAAACAGATATTTTGAAGTAGGCTTGAGATGACAGACTTTCCATCTGAAAAGGCTTGCAGCTTCAGCTGCAGCAACTGCACACATTGCAGTGCAGGGGATAAAAGAGGAATTGTAGCACAAAAAAACCCAGGCATGCAGTCGGTTTCCTGAATATCCAGAAACAGTTCCACTGGTGACTCACTTCAGTTTGGTTGAGAATGCCACAAAGTCTGTCTTTGACTAACTCTGAAAGGTTTTATTTAGTGGCAGATTGACTTCTGGAACAAAAATTATTCAAATATTCTCTGACAGGCTTTGAGTTGGGTTTTTTAGATTCAGCTATTGATAAGAGGAGTGCTGTTTCAATGCCTACATAAAATATATAGGCAAGAAGAAAAAAAAGAAAAAGAATGAAAATATTTTTCACACTATTCCTCAGCCTGTAAACAAAGAAATATTGAGCTCATTGCTTATATAAGAAAGGTTTATTAGAAAAAAAACAGCAACAACAACAACAACAAAAACCCAAAGAAATAAAAAACATTAAAACAAAAAGCAAACGAGAAAACCCCAAGATGGACAAGGGATTAGACCCAGCCAGCATGGGGTTAGGAAGGGCAGGTCCTGTCTGACCAACCTGATCTCCTTTTATGATCAGGTGACCTGCATGGTGGATGAGGGGAAGGCTGTGGATGTGGTCTACCTGGACTTCAGCAAGGCCTTTGACACCGTCTCCCACAGCATCCTCCTGATAAAGCTGTCAGCCCACAGCTTGGACGGGGGCACTCTGCGCTGGGTTAGGAACTGGCTGGAGGGCCGGGCCCAGAGAGTGGTGCTGAACGGGGCTGCATCCACTTGGTGGCCGGTCACTAGTGGTGTCCCCCAGGGATCAGTGTGTTGGGCCCAGTTCTGTTTAATATCTTTATTGATGATTTAGATGAGGGGATTGAGGTCCTGGAGCGGGTCCAAAGGAGGGCAACTACGCTGGTGAAGGGACCCAAGCACAAGTCCTATGAGGTGAGGCTGAGGGAGCTGGGGCTGTTCAGCCTGGAGAAGAGGAGGCTCAGGGGAGACCTCATCGCTCTCTACAGCTACCTGAAAGAAGGGTGTAGCCAGGGAGGGGTCGGTCTCTTTTCCCAGGCAACTATCAGCAAGACAAGAGGGCATGGTCTCAAGTTGTGCCAGGGGAGGTTTAGGTTGGATATTAGAAAGAATTTCTTTACAGAGAAGGTGATCAGACATTGGAATGGGCTGCCCAGGGAAGTAGTGGATTCTCCATCCCTGGATGTTTTTAAAAAGAGACTGCATGTGGCACTCAGTGCCATGGGCTGGGAACTGCAGCAGTAGTGGATCAAGGGTTGGACTTGATGATCTCAGAGGTCCCTTCCAACCCAGATGATTCTGTGATTCTGTAAAGCATTTCATACAGACAAATGAGTAAAACAAGAGGACAATTCTGAAGATTCCCCACCATTAATATTTCTTGGTTAAGAAGATGCTCTTTAGCAGCTGTCCTTTGAAAAACATGTAAAAATACCTTTTACATGTAAAAATGTATTTTAATGTTGATGTGTGTATAATGCTGTGTTTGAAGGGCATACTAAAGAAAAAATACTCAGTTTTCTTTCAGTCCTGGTCTAGACTTATTAGTTGTTTATCTCTGCATCAAGTAAGACAGTCATTGACATGACTGAAATATGAATGACCATTATAGTCTTTTTGGGAATAGGTAATGGCAACCATCAGGGAGAAAATGATAATTTAATTTCCATTTCCTCAGTAATACTTGTGTAATATGAATTCGTAGGTCTTTTTAGATTCAGAGATCTTTCTAGGAGGTCAGTTCTGTAAGGGTCTCAGAGTAATGTTAATAGGGAAGAAAAGGGAGATGTTCTTGCTAGTTATAGCTTGGTAGCTTCAGGAGAACTAATACACAGGAGAAAACAGTGCCAGGAGAGGTTACATCAAGAGAAAAGACTTCCAAAAATCTAATAACATTTCCAATGTAAAATCATATTCTCTTTTAAAGCTGAATTAACACTACTTCATTTTTTAACTGTGCTACCATTCATATCTAAGGCCTTGGTCACATTAAAAAGGGTTCATTATTAGAGGCATATGGCTTTAGTTTCTGCCTGCTTCACTTTTCTCATCTTTTTGTTTTCCCATTTTTTTTCTCTTCAATACGGTTATTGTCTTTGTTAATAAAGATCTGAAAATGGGTTCAAACCAAATTGCTAACGGAAGAGATTTTACTCAAAATCTAGGGGGGGTTAGAATAGTATTAACAGTGTTCATTCTGCACTATGAGCTGCATAAGGGAGCAAAGCGGAATAGTAGCTTAGCTTTACTCAATATTAAGCAATGCTACCTGCCTTGATATCCAAGTAATTTAGGACTATATTTATAGTATGAGCATTATTAAATGTTAATAAAATTCTCTTAACATGAATGATGCTGTGCAAGTGCTTGTCTTGTTAGTACAGGCTTTGCTTTAATTCACCTCTACAAGAAGCAGTAACGAAACAGTATTTAGGACTTCATATAAATATAGAGTTTAACTATAGAGTACTATATAGTATCTTTCTGAAAAGCTAATATATTAAACTGCACCAGCCAAACTTCCACATATACTTTTTGCATAGGTACACTCTATAGCTCTCTACCTTTTGATTGTTGAGTTTTCCCTCACCCCATATATCTGTTTTGCTCTCTGTAAACACTTTTTTTTTCAATTTTTCCAGATGTGCATAATGAAAGGCCTTACCTAGATTGTGAGCATGTTACATATTGCTTCTGTGAGTGTACATTAATCGTGTACCTGTTGTCTATTGGGAAATAAGCAGCTCAAAAATATTGTGAATTCTTAGCAGAAGTGCGAGAGGTCCATTTCTTTCTGTATCACTTTCTTACAGCATCTGATCCATTCAATCACAATATGATCACAGAATGAGTTCAGCACTTCTTGAAGGCATCAGGCATGTTTCCTGTGTGTTCTCCATGTTCATAATCTCAGCTGCTTGAAGAGGCTTGGACCAACATATAATGACCCTAGCCAACACTTTCCTTCATGCAGTGGTTTGAAGTACTTCTTTAAAAATCCACAGTGCTATTCATATCAGATGGCTTACCATTTTTTATTTCTGTTGTGATTTGTTAAATCACTATTATGCTTCTTTACTTTGTTTCTAATTCTTTACTTTTTCACTGTATGCATTTGCATTCTTTAATAAATTTAGATTGAAAATGCCTCAGAATAAGACTTATGAATATACATGGGTACATAGCATCATGGGTCTCTCAGAGACTCTTGAAACTGTATAATTTGCATAATAGATAACAAAACTAAAGTGTTTTCATGTAGGAAATAAAAATAAACTTGCGAGTGCCTTCATTAAGTTTTAAATTCAAAATTAAAAGAAGATGACAAATATTTGTGTGAGTTAATCTTAAAAATAAAAAGATTCAACTAAATTTAGATTAGTAAGAATGATAACTCATTGCTGTTGCATAACAGCTTCTATGAATGCTTTCCACTTATCCTGTAGTGAAATGAGGCAACCAGGTGCCACTAATTACCAGGCAGTGAGCATGAGCTTGTGTTAAGCCCACCTGTGCCTGATCAGGACAGGCCCCCACTGCACATGAGCAGGATTGGGGGGCCAATAAAAGGTGAGGCCTGAGACACAAGCTCAGCTCACTCCTGAGCAAGTCAGCAGAGAGGTCAGTTGAATCTGTAGCAGTAGCACTGAGCCAGGCTAACCAGTCCTGAGGCAACAGACTCAGAGCACTGTCTGTGCACTTCTGCTGGAACACCTGTTGGACTACGGAGCGCCATGCTTTAAGAGAGGTTTGTCTGAGCAGGGGCTAGACTGAGGTCTATGCCTGCATTCTCCACCAGATGTTGCAAGATACTTTCAGCTTAGGTAAATGAAAGAGAAATTAGAGAGGTTAAATGTAAGATTTATTTTCTTGAGGAGAAAATAGACAGAACTGTCCAAAGAGCATAGCACCACAAATATACCTCTGTTTAAAGTGGTAAAGGCTTACTGAATATTTTTCCTTTTTTATAATTAATTGTCACTTGGTATATACACTTCATTTACCCGACTTAACAGAACAGCAGCCACTAATGCACTTTTATTTTTCTTAAATATCTTACCTTTCCATCTCAGTGAACTACTGTCTTTGAGAAACTAAAAGCCACCAAACAATTTGGAAAGATAAATCTGTCTAAAACTTTATATCACATATGCTACTTTATGAAAGCTACTTTGATCTCATTTCATATTTTCGGGAGTATCTCATTGCAGCTCTTCTCTAATAACTGCCACTTTGAACTTATGACTTAGAAAGTGAATACATGAACCTAGAGAGAGCAAAACATTCATAAGCCTTGTCTATGTGAAACACCTGTAACAAGATTCTCAGAGTCAAAAACTGTCTTTGAATGAAGAGTCTTCTAACTTGCAGCATCACTGATTTAGTAGTGAATGGGATAAACAGAAACACACAGGAGCTGAATTTTAGATCGGGGTTCTTTCTGCAAAGGAAAGATACAAAACAATTCATTTAAGTTTGAAATTTTAAATTATAAGTCAAATCATTATAAATCAAATCAAATAAAGTTTACCACCTAATACTGCTTGGAAAACACACCAGTTATAAGTACATCCCTGCTTTCACCAGCAAAAGCAGTGTAAGATAGCATTTTATCAAGGTTCGATATCACTAAAATTTTTCAAGAGAAAATCCATTTTCTCTAGTATGTCTTCTGCTATTCAGCATCATAGTCTCCTTAGAAAGGTGCAAGGAAGTTTTGCTTTCTTTTCATGTCATGTTACAAGGTCCAGAGACTTTGGACCAGAGACGCACTTCCTGCCTCTCCTGCTTTTTGTGCCCAGGAAACTAACATGAAGAACTTGGGTCTATTTCTGCTAGTTTCATTTGTATATTGCTCTTTCCTCATTTTGCCCTATTGGAGTTTTGGTTTTTACACCCTTCAGTTTTACCTATTTCAGTTTCACCTAACTTAGTATAAGCCAAGCTAGTGATAAATGTAACCAAAATGAGAATAGGAACAAGATTTCAGGGGAATTTACAGAATCTGTTGCTCTGAAGTCACTCACACAAGCTGGTATTATCAAACAACTGCAAGAAACATGCAGAGTAAGCTATATCATTCTTGTCTAATCCATTTCCACTGTTTGAATATCCACCAAGAGAACGCTGACATAAATTTTATAAGTAAAGCTCCCTTGCCACATATAGTCACACTGCCCTCGAACACACAGAAAATAGTCTTGTCAACTCATCAGGTGGGAGTCTGAAAGTATTAACACTGCTTAAGAAACCGAGGAATGCCTATGCTTCAGCTTGCGGTCAGCTCGTGTGCATTAAATGCATAAAAATGTTAGCACCATTAGTTAAGTGCAAGTCCTAGTTATAATATAAAAAATAGACGAAGAGCCTGTACCATCATCTCAGCATGCTGCTTAATGGTTGTTTGAAGATACAGTTTAATCTGATTATTAACCCCCATGTTCTCAATGCATTTTCAGAGCAGAACTTCACTGAGTAAGAAGTGCCACCTAAATTACTAAGGCTAGTATATAGGGTTTATAAAACACTTGCTGTTAGAAATTTAAACAGAAACAAGTGTGCTGACCCTTATAATCTTATAAAACTGTGTTTGGGGAGCATGAAATTCCTCAGTCTTGAACGAGCTGAAATCTCAAATTCCCAAACTACATTCCACTTAAAAAAAAAGGTAATAAAACCAGATAATGTTGCTGAAAAGATATTTCTCCTTCCGGTTGCCATTTCATTTAAGTATAATTATCCATTTTAATTACTTTTGAAAGGTCTGATTTTCTCAACAGCATTGTTTTTAATTAGCAGGGGAACAAGGAATAAATAGAAGTAACTGGTGGAAAAAGGATATACGATTTCATGAATATGCCACTTGCTCAAATGCGTAGAAACTGAAGGTTTTAACCATCTGATGTTTGTTCATTGGTCTGTGTAAAATGAAGTGGTGATCTTAGTCCCATAAGATTTGGAGAGCACTGGCAGCACAGAAGGCAATAATTAACATCATTGCTGACAGTTTCTGTAACTATGCCAAGCACTGAATAGAGACGAAAACGTAATTTACCTTCTTATCCTTAAAGGTTTTGTTCCTTCATGTCAGAGTTTACTCAGACTGGAGGAGCAGCCAAAGGAAATTTATCTTATCTGGTGCCCACACTATGCTTGTTCTTTGCAACAAACCAAACATTTCAGCTTCTAGAACCAGCAAATCAAGCAGTGCATACAAACATAATCCCTTCCAAATAAAAGTGAAATCCAGCTTAGGTAACACCAACAGATAAAAAATCCACACTTGTAAAGGAATGATAACAAGCTTTAGGCAGCAACAAAAGCAGATGTGAAGCAAAAGACACTAACTTTTTGGTACCCTTTTTGGTACCCTATTACACCTCTAGATGTAATAGAACAGGCTCAGCCAAATTTGTCTATACATGGAAGTTTCCACAGTGCAAAACGCAAAGCGGAAATAGCTGTCAAGGACACTCACAGATCTGTCTCTATCTTTTTTATTTCTGTTTGCCAAAACATTTTCTAGTTCATGTAGGCTCTTTTGTAGTGAATAATATACTTAGGGAGAAAAACACTACATCACTGCAAGAATTGTTATTTATTGGTCAGGAACAAGCTGGCAAGGTTACTACGTGGTATATAAATTAATTTGATGGCATAATTAATTATGTGGATTTCGTAAATCAGATATGCCACTTAATGGTTCCTAGAAGGTTCAAGAATCAAACTACTGTGTAAAATTGTCAATGAATTCTGGAGTCCCCAGTATAAGAAGGACATGGAGCTACCTGATCTAGTAGGAGGTGTCCCTGTCCATGCGGGGTGTTGGAACTAGATAATCTTTAAGGTCCCTTCCAACCCTAGACTACTCTATTATTCTAGTATATGAGTCTATGAATTTATCAGACCTTGCAGAGATCATAAATTTCACAGAAGTTAATTTTCTAAAACAACAAGTAATTAAAGCCTAGTAGTAATTAAAACAAAGTACTTTTTGTGAGATGTACTGAAATTAGGAATTACACTGCCTGATTACTGACATGGTATATTTCTTATTCTAGGTTCTATCCTTAGGGGCTGATGTTCTACCAGAATATAAACTCCAGACACCTCGCATCAACAAGTTTACTATATTGCACTATAGTCCTTTTAAAGCTGTGTGGGACTGGCTCATTTTGTTGCTGGTAATATACACTGCCATATTCACCCCTTACTCTGCTGCCTTCCTGCTGAATGATAGTGAGGAACGGAAGAGGAGAGAATGTGGATATTCTTGCAGCCCACTGAATGTTGTAGACTTAATTGTGGATATTATGTTTATCATTGACATTCTAATTAACTTCAGAACAACATATGTAAACCAGAATGAAGAAGTGGTAAGTGATCCAGCAAAAATAGCAATTCATTACTTCAAAGGCTGGTTCCTAATTGACATGGTTGCTGCAATACCTTTTGACCTGCTGATTTTTGGCTCTGGCTCTGAAGAGGTAAGCTTAAATGAGTATGAAATCTTAAATTTTGATTTTGACTGTACTACAATAATCTGTATATCCTAATATATTTTTTGCTTGTCAGTTAATAGGCTGGTTAGTAGTTCCATCCCATCTTTTAAAGATAAACTAAAATTAAATCTTCCTTAGTAGAAGAATGTAGAATAATAGCTTTCATTGACAGAAGAACAAGTTGAATGATTCAGGTAATATTTTTCAATTATACCATATTTTATACCATATTTACAAATAATGAAATAAATATATCATATATGAGGGATTTGTTCAAATGCCTTTATTTAAGAGCTGCTCATTTGATTTGCTGCTTGCTTTGAAAAAACTGCTCATAATGTACATGTGTTGTGTTGGCGTTAAAGCATTAACATAAAATTTCTCCATCCAACATCTTTAGATCAGTTGTTTACTCAGAGTAAAAAAGATTAGTTTTAGTGAAAACTACAATATTTAATAAAAAGATTGGGCTGTTGTCTATTTTGTCAAGAATTTGGACTACCAAAAGAAAAGGAAAAAAAGATTTAAATTTGCCAGACATTACTAATGTCATCACTATCTGTACAATAGGTTAAAAAAATGTTCAATATATGCATCCAAAAATTGCCTAAAGGTATATAAAACATATGCTTTGTTCTGGATGTCAGACCCAGTTCTGCCTCCTGCCAAAGAATTTTATTTAATTTAAGAATGGCTAAAGGTATAGTATCGGGGTTTTTTATGAAAAGTGCTCTGACAACTAGAGATTTGGGGGTTTGTGTGATGCATAAAACACAGCAGTTGAAAAAAAAATGAAAAAAAAATGCAGCAAACCAATCAAAATATATATTCACTTTTCAAAGGACAGAGATTAATTTATTAAAGTTAGTTTTACACATATTTACAGAAGGGAGTTTAGTCAGCCACATGTGTTTCTTAATAATTGGGACAGGTGAAAAACTAGAAATTATCCAGCAACCTTTAGCATGAAATATTACTAGTTGGACTCTATGCCTCCATGTCACAGAGAATGCTAAAACATTATCATTTTAAAATGAATTAATTTTTCTTAAAGTAGTTTGCTGTGACAAATTTATATTTTGTATCAACCCCAGAAGCCTGTTCATAATCCTGAGCATACCTTATGTATCCTCACAAATTACATGTAAGCTTAAGTACAGCTTGATCTGATGATCTTAAAGGTCTTTTCCAACCAAAATTATTCCGTTACTCTGTTCTGTGCCTTGAAGTGTCAGTATAAAATAACTGGTGTGTACATGCATACATTTGAGAGTTTTATGAGCAGTCTTAAAAATTACAGAATTAGAATAAATATCAGTCATTATTTTTTTAAAATCATTTTCTTAACTTTTATATAAAGAAAATGTATCTTTGTCTCCTGTATTTCTGAAAACTCATTATAATAATGTGGTCTAATTCTACAGTCACTGGAATCAATAGTAATGTTCCTAATCAATAATGATATTCTCACTAATTTGAACATAAGCATCACACTCAAGGTAAATGAGGAATTTGACGAAATACTTTGGCAACAGCAAGTAGTAGAAGGGAATATTGTTAAAGGCATGCAATAAGATAGGCAGTAACAGAAAAGACAGAGGGAAAGAGGTAATGGTTCTTTTACCAAGAGAAAACTGTTCTATTCAGGAGACTAAAATGCTCAGAGATTCAAGAGACACTTTGCTCCCCTTTTGCATTCATTATCTGTCATAGGTCCATCTTTCTGCAGATTTTTTTTTGTTGTTGTTGTTGTTGTTCAGTTTTGATAGCATAGACACATGAAAGACAAACATCTTGATAATGGCACTACTTCTGACTTAGGCCAGATAATTCTCTTTCAGACGTGGTCATACCTTTCTGAGCACTCATCACTGCCAAAGAATTACAACAGGGACCAGTTCCAAAGTTCATTTAAGGAGTGCTCTTTGGAACTGACCCTGAACATCATTCTTCCACGCCTCCCCTGTTACAGACATCTTTAAAAGTAAAGTGCCAGGTGCCAAAGGGATAACTTTAACATAAGATAATGTTACACAGTACTAGCAAATAAGTGGATTCTGGCAGGTGAGTACATAAATACAAAAATGTGGAACCTGAAACAGAAATTATTGGACCATGTAATTACTTTTCCAGTATAGCAGATCTAAGTAAATTAATTCCTTACTCTCTTGAAATGTAGTAATTGAACAGCTTCATTACCTGTAAAAACTCTGTTTACAGCAATGAAACTATAAAGATTATGACCAGTTCAGCATACAATTGTGACTTCTCACTCTCATTCATGGTACTGAATATGTCAATCACATTTTCTAAGCTGCTATTTGTTGCAGTTTTGACTCCTAGATTGCTAGTGAAAATATTTCCCCAATGGTCCCTATTTGATAGTTTATCAAGAAGCAAATATAAAGCTGTTAGAATGGAGTATTTTTTTTTATTTAATAGAATTTCAGTCATAAGGGTTATCCCTTTTTATGAAATGGCTCTTTTTTGTTATCTGGAGATTGTTCAAATAAGAACCCCTATGAACAATTGTATTGAGCAGCCTTTTTATTAAACAACATAAGCTCCAAAGATAGCTCCATGTGTGCTCGCCCAGCTTTAAAACACCTTGATATCAAACCAAGTCAAGAAAGGGCAGGCAATAATAATCCAAATACCACATGTGGTACTATCTGAATGCTTTCATTTGAGCCATGCTTTTCCAGCCATAGGAAAGCAACAGAGTAAGACAGTTAAGTTTCCAATTTCTAAAAAAAATGAATATAATTCCAAATATTTTGTTTTGTTTAAGCAGTCTCAACACAAAATTATTATAGCTATGGTAAACTATTGTCTATTTTTTGTGTGTTTTAAATGTTAAGTGACATCCCTGATACTTAGGAAAACTATTAGATTGACTTCTTAGTTTCTATTCTTTTGGTAGTTTATTTAAATTATTCTGCTTATCTGAAAAGCCTGGGTTGGAATTTAAATGAATAATGATTGCAGTGTCATAGCTCCTTAAAAAACACACATAGACGATGTGCACTTTCAAGTGGAATGCAGCTTAAAATCACAATATATTTTTGGATATATACTTTTAAAGTAATGCACTTTTTAACATATTGCTCAGTTTCTCACTTCAAAGACAGGTCCATTGTGGGGAAAGACCAGATGTATGTATAGGTAACCAGGGTTTCTTCTCTTTTGTCTAGAACCTACTGCAATAAAACATGCAAACAAGTGATGGTAACATCTTCAGCAAGCAATTTTTCATAATTATAGTAAATTGAGGTCAGATAAAACTCTCAGCTGAACTATGCAGAAAACCATGAAGGCTTTTGCTTTTTTGAATTTAAATAAAAATAAAAATTCATCATGAAAATATATCCAGCATGACCACAAAATATGAGTGGATGCGTCTACTGTTCATAGCAGTAAATCAATGCAATAGATGAGTTTTGGCTAAAATGAAGACATACAAGCCAAAGTGCTCTTGCTCTTCTCTAAGTTTTTATGTCTTCTCTCCATTACACAGTGTGTCTGTTAAAGCAAACTGAAAGGTTCACACATTTCTAGAATTAGAGATTGAACCTAGTAGCCCTGACTGCATCTGCACTGATAGAATCAGTACATTACCCTCCTCCAAATAAAGATGTATTTGAAAATCAATCTCCAAAAACTTCTCAGGAGGAGGGTAATATAGTTTCCTGTTCTTAGTCTAGTAATTTCCTTGGAAAGTCTATTTCAATGAATTTCAAGTCTTTTTCACTGAAGACTGCAGAGCTGATCATACAGGCAGTCTGCCTTTGCATTAGCAACTCTGTAGACTGAGTACAGTAGAGGATGGTGCAGAATTAGGGTAGATTCTGTGGAAATTATTTAGGTGGCTGGCTAGTGTCAGAGAAGCATGTAGTATCAACTTTTTCCTCTCTTGACTGGTTTTCAAGATAAAACTAATCTGAACCCCAGCACTCCTTGAGCAGGCAGTTATTTATAGATGCTTTTGGCAGTTCTTTATCAATGGCAGTTTAAGTACCATTGCCCTGCTATAAATGAGAAATTTTGTTTAGTTGAAATATTTTTGTTTAATCGCTGTTTGTACCAACATTGTCAGTGTCATGATGCATACAGCACAAAGATCTTCAACACTGTCACAGTGCTCAGAAGAGGCTATTAAGGTAATGGAGCATAGACTGAAAGGCCAAATTCTGGCATGTACTGGAGATTTTCCCAAGACAACGAAAAGGGTCAACTATGCTTGACTCTATAGTACTCATGTTTTGTACAGGCTAAAAAAAAGGTAGAAAATTGGTGAAAATTTTAAGAGAAAATGTAGGTGACAGGAAATTATTGAGAAACTGAGGACTTAACAACACCTGGAAGCTGTAAAGGACCCTAGGAGATGAAGTACAGTATAAGCCAGTGTACATTAATGCACATTGGAAGAGACATCTTGAGCTACTTGCACACTTCAGTAGGTTATTTAGTTTAAAAAATACCATTATGCACTTATACATTAATAATAATGGGTTTTATGAAGAAAAAAAATTAATAATCTAGAGGAAACCTAAGGATTCTGGTAAGAAAATAATGAGTTGTAAATTACTTTTTTGCACAGGTTGAATACCATTTATGCAAATTAATTAGGTGAAACCAGCTGCCTCTTGTTTGATACAATAGCAACTTCTGAATCATACCCTCTGCAATCAGATAGACTGGTGCCCCCTCTTTCAAGTCATGAAGTAATCAATTGCTGCCCATCAAAACAGAACCCTGCTGTGGTCATTTCAGCATCACACTTGTGAAACTGAGGGTATAAACTAATCTCATTATTAAGAAAAAAACCTAATCAGAGTTAAGGATACCTCCTTGTATTGTATATAAGAATTTTGAAAAATCAGTTCAGTGACCTGAGCTTAGAAAATGTAGTATCCCATGAACTCCTCTTTTTAGAAGGGCATGTTTTCCCCCAGTCAGAAATTAATTGATGAACTTTAAACTTCATCAAGCTTTTTATTAGAACTCAATGATTATTCCAAAACAACTAAAGACAGTTTATGTGTGGTTACTTAGCTTGTGGGAAGAACCATGTAGGCATGAAAAAAACATACTAGGCATGATGTATTATTTTTTTCTGTGCTATTACTGAAGTAAAAAGATAAAAAGCCAATGCACTTTTAATCTATGTCTCCCTCCTGAACAATTGCTAGAAAAAGTCAAAAGGCATTTTAAAAGGCTAATTAACAAAATAACCAAGCCAGGCAAAAGTATCAAAATTAAGTTGGCAATACTGGTCAACAAAATTTTAAGTTGGCAGACTGGATTATAAAAATAGTGCAGTGGAGAAATGTGAGCTGATCTTTTTTACTTTTCTCTATAATTTTGTGTATTTATAATGAAAAAGTAAATCTGAGGTGATGGAATGTCTGTTATGGCAAAATCTATGTAAAATGGTTATTACCTAAAGACCTTCATCTTTTTAATCTATTTTACTGATTAAAGAAGACTTCTTTAATGTCCCGTAGGTATTTTTAACTCTGAAAGTACTTAAATATATGCTATGATTCTAATGAACTACAGTTTAGGCAAACAGTTAAGTGCCTTGCAGAACTGAAATGCTGTCTGCACTGAATATACTATCGTGGGGGGTAATTATCCTTAACACATCTTGTACAAATCTGGATTTATAGTTTCAGTAGCTATGAGATTCCTATGTACTTCTGGCTGACAGTAAATGTTGTTAATGAAAAAAAATCTTATGTGGGTATTCAGTAGTCCAGCTAATAATGCTAGATACTCTGAAAACAGAGCAGCAAGCCATTCAGAGAAAAGCTTTCTGGAGCTTAAGATGTTTCTCAGAAGAAAGCAGTGGCCTTGGTTCTGCATATCACTCTCTAGCAGTAACTATAAACACTGTGTCTTATCAATCCTAGAAGCAGGTACTGAGTGAAAAACATGTCATTAATTTCACCAAGTGCAGCTACTTAGAAGGCACTTCGCTGAAAGTAAAATTACAAGAAAGAAAAGTAGTTCTATCCTGGCCCAAAAAAGAACAAGTAGCATCTATTCAGATTGGTATTTGCACAGAATAATTGTGGGAATCATGGTAAAAGGTGGAAAATTGACCGAGTAGGACCTCTGACTCCTTGGGTACCATGCTGAGCAAAGCATTCCAACACACCCAGGAAATTACTTTATATTAGGCATAGTTTTGACACCAAGAACTTGGTCCTCACCAAGTGGCAAATGGGAGGTGGACTGTTACAGTGTAAAGGTTAAAACTATACTGAGAAGTGGACCGCTCATAAAGGTACACCTAAACCTACTGATCATGCTTTCCTTGTCTACTGCTAGCTGTATTTTAATGTCAAAGGCTCTTCACTGTGCTAAGGAAAATTCAAACTCAGGATTAGTTTCTTGGTGGCTTAAAGTTTATCTAGTCTCACTCATGCTGATTTCACCCTGGAGAAATGGACTTTGCTTATCTTATACACTCCAGCATAATCCAGAGTTTCACTGATGTAGCACCTGAGCATAGGATTGACACTGAAGTTGTGTAATATTAGGACATCTTATCATAAAAATGGGGTGGAATACTGTTGACAAATTTTGGATTTGCGATCTACCTTCTGATCTATTATGAACAATGTTTTGAGTGGTTCATTAACCAGTACAGCCAAGAAAGGTTTTTTGTTTGGTTGGGTTTTTTTTGTTCCAAGGACTTTGGGATTTTACTCAGAAATATGATAAATAAAATGTTTATACATGATAATAAAATGTTTATGTTTCGTCAATAAAACATAAAAACTACTCTTGTGCTTTTTGAAATAAAGCTTCATCATGATACATACTACCATCAGAGTGGTTTGTCAGGTTCAGAAAATTTATGTTCCAGTTAAGTGTTATATAATCTACAAGCATGCTTTAAAAAAAATCTTAAGAAAAAACTTATTAAAACCTTATTCAGTCTTGGCATTTACTGAACAGTTTAACATATGTTCAGATTTAATGGAGGGGAAAAGGTAGCTGAATTCTTTTTGAAAGTGATTAGTCACTACTTACCATCTCTTTTACAAGGAAATAACAAGTATGAAAACAAATTCATGAATGAAAATTGTAAAGTTACATTAGTAAACCTTAGATTACGTTTACAAGCTCAGAATCTTAGAGACTTGACTCATAGTGCAGCTCTGCATTAGAAAGCTCGGAAAATATTCCTGGTATATAGATTACTTTTCTTTTTTTTTCATCATTTATAGATACTTGCTCTTTGCTGTATCTGCACCCTGTTCCTTAACTCTTCTATAACATGTGGGCCATAGAATTGCAACAAGTCTCTAAGTTAGGATCAAATAGAGCCCAACAGTCTTGGGACTAGTGTCCCAACAGTCTTGATCTAATGGATCATTTAAATCCCTTAGTCTAGATTGAAGAGTACAGATCAAGAATAATATTCAAATTTAAAGAGTACTCAGCAGATAATGACAACTTCAATATATTTTAATTTGAATTGTGCATTTTATTTGATTTCTTCACTGCTTTTATAATACAATTGATAGTTTAAAGAAAATAAGATTACATCCAAATGGTTTCATCTCCTGCTTTTGGTGATTCTCCAAACTAATGGAATTTGCACTGCTTTGTTCATGCAGACTATTCATGAAACATTGCAGTCTATCCATGAAAGTACATTTGCCAATGCAGAAAATTAATTTCTATTTCTATTTTATTTCTACAGACAACAACATTAATAGGTCTCCTGAAGACAGCTAGACTGCTGCGTTTGGTGAGGGTAGCACGGAAACTGGATAGATATTCAGAATATGGTGCTGCAGTTCTGATGCTCCTCATGTGCATATTTGCTCTAATTGCACACTGGCTTGCTTGCATTTGGTATGCCATTGGAAATGTAGAAAGACCTTACCTGGATCACAAGATTGGCTGGTTGGATTCGTTAGGAGAACAATTAGGAAAGCGTTACAATAAGAGTGATGCAAGCTCTGGACCATCCATCAAGGACAAATACGTTACAGCACTTTATTTTACCTTCAGCAGTCTGACAAGTGTAGGATTTGGAAATGTGTCTCCAAACACCAACTCAGAGAAAATCTTTTCCATCTGTGTCATGCTGATTGGCTGTAAGTTTTACTGTATTAATTTTTTTTATTTTTTCTCATATTTTGTACAAATGAATTAACAGTCTAAGCTAATAAGATGCAGGTGGAAGGGCAAATTCACAGGGACAACAATGTTACATGAAAAAAATATGTTGTGACCCATGCAGGGTCAGGAAATAGTCAATTTGCTCAGATACTTGAAATCTGTTATCTAAACTGTCAGAAGTTTTATGGTGTATATCAGTGCCTAAAAGCAAATCCTGTAGGAAGCTGAGTTTTGAGTGGATTTAGGAAACTATAGCCCATCATTTTCTGATAATCATAATTATATTTTCCTTGTTGATTTAAATCCTGAACCTATAAATCTAAGCATATCTTCTTAACTCTGCTCTTTAATTCTTAACTTGTTCTTAACCTTAGTTCCTCGTTCTTAGTCACACTGAGGTCCGTAAAATTAGATGAACCTAACTTACAACATTAAATTCAGGACTACAAATCTCCAAAGATCAATATTACCAACTTCAGTAAAATTTAATATTTAAGCCTCATCTGCTAACTGAGTTGGTACTGATACAATCAAATCAATAAAAAAGCTTCAGGTAAATCAATTCTGTATCTCTAAAAACATTACTAGTCTCATGTGAGCTGTTTTACATACAAAATGCATTATAAGAACTGTTCCATCATCTGCAAAACCCAATTACATGACTTAAATAAGTTTTGTTTCTATTTAATCCAGCATTAATGTATGCTAGCATCTTTGGAAATGTATCTGCAATAATCCAACGACTCTACTCGGGAACTGCACGGTATCACATGCAGATGCTGCGAGTAAAGGAGTTCATACGCTTCCACCAAATCCCCAACCCGCTGCGGCAGCGCCTTGAGGAGTACTTCCAGCATGCATGGACATACACCAATGGCATTGACATGAACATGGTATGTTGTTCATTTTTCAGGCACAAATGCATGAGAATCTAGAAAGAGATTGCAAGTCTTCATTATTCATGAGCTGTAAAAGTACAGGCTTAAGAAGGTGGATATAAACCAAGCCATTACGAGTTTGGCATCCAAATTGCCTGCATTATTACAAGCTATGTCAGAAATCTGAGCAGTCACTGTGCATAGGAAAGCTGTAGAACTGCTGTTGACTATTATAAGGTTAAGACAAGGAAAAAAAATGGTACTTATTTCAGATGTAGCTGTTCCAGAATTTTGTTTCTTCTTTGGCCTTATTTTCCACCTCCAGTATCAGTAAGAGTACCTTGCTTGGTACCTACAGAGTGACTCTTTGGTAAAACCTGTGGAGATCAATTATTTTTCAGAATCCTTTCATGTAATCTAGAACAAGTATATTGGAGGTGGGTGGAAAAGAGGAGCAGGCAGGTGGATTAGCTGTTTTTTTCAGAGTGAAATATTATAATCATATAATAGTCTGAATAGTATTTCACTTGCATTCACAACCACTTAATTCTTCACTGAAAGTCAACACAGTACTACTAACCATTTAGTGATCCATCAATTACAATCTAATTTCTAGGAAATGGCAGGGTATTACACTCATTTTTTCTGTTCTTGATTAAAAAAACATGTAAACACTCCTTATAGAAAAATACATTTTGTGTCCAGCTAAAAAGAAATACCTATCTGCTAATGAGGAAAAGCAGGCAGCTATATTTCTGACTTACTTTCTGGAGACAGCATTGTTTTTCCTGAAAAAGTTGACATAGGTTTGTTTGAAGACACTGAGCTCTGTGCATCTTAAGGATCTGTGATTCTCTAGCTCTAAAGGGATGCTTCCCAGAGCTGCTCTGAGTTATGGATTAGACTTTACAGCACCCTCCACAAAAATTTCAAGAACAAGAAAATCTATACATTTTGGTAACAATTCAACTAGAAATCACCCTCCAAATTTTTGACATAAATTTAAACAGCTTCCATGTGTGTGAATAACTGTCAGAGTGATACCCTTTTATGAAGTAACCAGAAACAATGGTATTGATTACAGGCTTTTATAAAGCTGAATCACTGACCGCTTGACTATATGGTTACCATTAAGTAAAGCAGATCTTAAAAGTAAGAGAACAAATTAAATATATTTGGCTTCACCTCCCACTTCCATGAGTGTCCACTCCAGAGGAATATTTTGCCCCACACAGTCCAAGTATACTTATAGAAACCTCTGCTGGGGATTAATGCAGTGGAAGGCAGCATCAGTAGCTTCATCCTGCATGGCACTGAATGGCTCTAGTTCCCTCTGATGGAAATGGGACTGAAGGGTACTCAGCACCTTGCAGGATCAGGCCTTCAAGCTGCAGGTGGGTACAGCCTAAGCCTAAATTAGCTCACTGTATTATTTCTGAAGATATTACAAAATCATGTATGCATTAACTAATTCACTACCAATGGATTTACTTAGAACATCTGTTTCACATGAAATAGTAACTAAAACTGTATGTTGTCAGGTTAAACTTTTCATAATGCAAGAACTGGTGTACTGGAATTAGTCTTGGATTTTTCATTAATGTAAAATACTAACTAAATGGATTAAACAGGCCATATTCTGCAGTATGAATATGACGAATATGAAGGCTTTGTTTGAAATAAAATGTGAAAAAAAAGCAAGTTTAGTATCTTGTTTCATTATATTTTATTTTGCATTCTGCACAATTCTATCCCTAAATTTTTATGGCAGTCACTTAATTTTCTTAAGTAAGTTTATTACATTTAGTGCAAGGATAATGTAAGAAATGTGTGATCTTTGTTGTACTTATGAAAGATTTATCTCTTTCCTGTCTGCTTCATACCTAAATACATGGAATAACACCACCCACTGGTAAGAGCAGGAGGTATTTATATAAAATTTAATTCCAGTATATAGTGTGGAGAATATCCATGTTATCTGTTGAGTTTAGAGCTTGTTCGATGCTTTCTAATTTTAATTGTAAGTTTTTGCATGATAAAGGGGTAGATAGCAGAGGGAAATAATCAGAGAATCAGATGTGGGGCAAAATGGTCACTAAAAATGAGGCATTAAGAAATGCTAACCTAACCACATTTATTAAACACTGTTTTACCCCACAACTCAAATAATGCTTCTCTGCCCAAAAAGGTCGTACTGGTTTGCATTAGATAGTGGCTCTGTAGGAACATCACTCCGACCAAGTTGCCATGCTGATCATTCTGCATTTTCCTTTGCGTGAATGCTCTTAGTTCAAGCCATATATGCATGTTAGCAAAAGCACCAATAAGGTTTTCTTGGCTATAAGCCATGTGCATATGATATGAACTTGCATGTGATAATTAATTTTGCATGAAATATTTGCATTTACACACTAAAGGGCTAACACTGTCCTCATGCAAATGTGTTTGACTCCTGATATTATTTACTGGGAGTTTTTTTGCAAGTATCTGAAGGCAGAATTCGATACAATGTCTTTCTTTTTCAATTCATGACTGAAAACTGAATGAAATTCAAAAACTCCTCCTCCTTTGAAATAGAAAGTGCATGAATAATTTACGTTTTATATATATATATGTAAACCCAATGTAAATACACAAAATACTCATATATATATATATAAAAATAATAGTAAAGAATGTGTTTCAAAAGATGCTTTTAATTATGATCAATAATATACTTAAGAACTCAGGAATAGTGGGTTAGGGAAAAAAAACAAGCCAGGAATAATAATGCACAAAGACTAAATAGACTCGATTTCCTAAACAAATTCCTACACTCTAACTTGAAACACAGAAGATAATAACATTCATTTGAAACAGCTGAACTTAACATTAGCTTTAAAGATTTAAAGATCTGCTGGTGAAATATGCTGAGACCATCATTCTTTTGTTCCCCTCTGCTTCATTTCTACATCTCTTTGATTATGTTTCATTGCATAATCTATTTTTTATAAAAACAGTTCCACATAATTATGCATGGACTGGATAAACAGGATTTGGGATTTATTTTAATCTGGATAAAAATCTTGGGTATCTAGAATGAGCATAATTTAAATCACATCCCTATGTTATACACTGGCAAAGTTAAATATATCAAAAAAATATTTACAGTGTATATTGTTTCATGAAAGATGTCACTTGTCCCAAAGATTCAAAGATATTCTTTTTGGTTTTTGAGCTGTCCTGTTCTGTTTTTCCTAAACTCTTTTTGCCTTCTTTTCCCCCTTCATTTTAATATTATCAGTCCAACACTGATAATAGCATGTCTGTGATGCTGACCCTAAAAAGATGTGTGATGTGATTGTAAAAAAATATTTAGTATTCAAGATCCTTTTTTGAGTTATGCATGTATTTTCTGCAGCTCCACTTCCCCTACCCCCATGGATCTTCTGTGCAGCTGAATAGATTTATTGATTTATTTTACCTTTGGAAAGTGTTCAAAGTAAATAAGTAGGAGAAGCTTCCAAACAGGTTTAACCAAGCATAAATGTTAATTAAAATTCTGAGTCTGGGACAAATTCCTTTTAATTTTCCATTTTACCCCATGCCCCATACCATGAAAGGAGAAAGCAAGTCAGAATTTTTAAATACAAATTTATGGAACCTTCTCCTGCAAGCATCCATGCAAATGACTGATTTTACAACTGTGATAAGCTGTCTTTGTCACAATGATCATGCAAGTACAGCAGAGCATAGATCAGTCTTGGAAGTTTGGATCTAGCAATGCTACTACAGCACATAAAGGCCAGGTTCATCGTAAGGTTTCTTTTGTGAGAAATTTGCCACTGGTCACTGAATGACACCACTACATTTATTATTCTTACTTTTCCTCCTACTGTGATAACTTCTTATGACCAATGCAATTCTACCAGTAGAACTACTGCCAGTGATCTTCTTTTGACCATAAATTAGAAAAGTAAATTAAAATTTCTAAAAATAGCAAGGAGAAATTCCTAATGCCATGAAAGGGTAATCCAAATTAGAAGTATTTGAAACAAAAACTAGTAGTAATTGGTTAAACAGAGCAAATATTAAATCATAGAGGAAAGTGGTACTGCTGCTCACCTGTATGTCATAATGGCAATCATAAAACTTACGAGCCTGTCAGAAAGTACCTCAGATATGATTAGCTGTAAAGTTATTCTTTAATTTTCTTTCACAAGACCACTTAAAAAAAGACAAATGCCTACATTTCTACATTTGGTAGAGTTATAGAAAAGACCTAAAAAAAATTATTTTCAAGAATGTCAATCTATATGCCAGTTTTTCACTGCATTGTATTTTGTGGTGTAATGTCTCAAAAACAAGATCAATTAACAATTTTCCAACTATCATTCTATGTTTGAAAATACATGGATGTGGTCAGCTTCCAGCTTCTACAGAAATTAAACTTTCCTGTTTATGAGAATGTTAACAGTCTAAGAAACTGAAATAATTCTCTGTCCTCCTCACCCATGAATGTAATGTATCTCAGAGACAACCTTTCAGATCTACTTGGGAACTGTAATAAGATTATAGATGAAGAACAATCCACTGCAGCTCCAGCAATTTCAACATCAAAATCTCACACAAATCCATTTCCTGGCATTGACTGAGAGAAAAAGATCCTAATTCTTGATAAAGTTGTCAGAATTCAAGTCTCATTGAAAGGGGAATTAGCTCATCATCATCATTAGCTCAGCATCTGTTCTCTCTCAGCTGTTTTAAGGACCTCCTTCATATCCTAGCAAAATAAACAAACAACAGCAACAACAACAACAAATCTGACTCTGAAAAACTTTCCATATGAAGATGAATTATCAAAAATAATCTTTATTCTATGTGAAGCCAAACATCTGCTGGAGCAAAATTGTCACCATCTCTAACTGTGTTCATTCCTTTTTTAAGTGGTAAAAGCTCTTGGAAATGAGCCCTTTGAATTTCTGCTTTTAAAAATAGATAATTTCTATCATTAACTGTCACAGAAATAGTAAATTTTCAGTTCTCTCTAGAAATAAAACTAGGATGAATTACAGAGATGTTTAGCCCAGATAAAATGTTATCAAATATTAGAGTCAAATGTTTGTGACAGAACTAAATCCTGCAGTATTCTTTCTAATACAGGAAACAGCTGCTGGGGCACAGAGATTCTAATTCAAAATCTATGCAGCACAATTTGTGAAGGTTGAGTCCCAGATTAGTGTTAAAATTTAGTGGCAGAAAGATAAAAAATAAAGTAATATGTCATTTCACAAAATATGTTAATTACTATCATGTAATTTCACTCATTCTTACAGAACAAAGCCAGAAAAAAAAATTTATTTTTACTATAAATCTAAACTAGAGTGAACTTGCCAAGGCATGGGTTTTGCTTCTTGTGATTAGTTCAAAATTAGTTCAAAATATTCATTTTGTTTGAGAACTTTATTCAGCATTTAGTGATGCCAACATTCTGAAATCTGTATTATGGAAATGATATCCAAATAGAGAAAAAGTATGTGTAGACTATGACACAAATTTAATTTACTAATATTTATTCCAGCCAATTTGTACCTCCAGCTGCTGCATTAGTTTTTACGTGTATCATTTTCTCAAACCATTTCACAGGGAGAGATCAAGACAGGACAGGAATAAACAGATAATGTGAGAATTTCTCTCTCACTTTATGCCAGCTAAAATTGTTAGATGATCTAAAGAGTTTACCTTTATCTTTCCATCTATATGCTTGATACTTGCCACTCATAAATAAGTCTGACTCTGATTCTAAGACAAGAAAACCTTATTCAAAATGGCCAGGATAATCCCAAACACAGTTATAGGTTGAGTAGATAATGGAATAAGGACCTGTAGCTATTGCTTGATGAAAAGCTCAACATGAGCTATTAGTGTGCACCTGCAGTCCAGAAAATCAACCATATCCTGGGCTGCATCAAAAGAAGCATGGCCAGAAGGTCAAGGGAGGTGATTCCCTCTGCTCTAACAAGACTCTTCCTGGTGTATTGTGTCCAGTTCTGGAGTCCCCAACATAAGTAGGACATGGACCTGTTAGAATGAGTCCAGAGGAGGGCCACAAAGATGATCAGAGGTCTGGAGAACCTTTCCAATGAAGACAGGATGAGAGAGTTGGACTTGTTCAGTGTGGAGGCTCCATAGGGGTCTTATAGTACTTGAAGACAGCCTACAAGAAAGCTAGGGAGGGGCTTTCTACAAGGGCATGTAGCAAGAGGACAAGAGATAATGGTTTTAAATTAGAAAACGTTAGATTTAGGTTAGACATTAGGCAGAAATTCTTTCCTGTGAGGGTGGTGAGATGCTAGAACAGGATGCCCAGGGAAGTTGTAGCTGTCTCCTCCCTGAAAGTGGTCAAAGCCAGGCTGGATGGGGCTTTGAGCAACCTGGTCAAGTGCAAGGTATCCATGCCCAAGCAGGGGGGTTGGAACTAGATGATCTAAATGGCCCCTTCTAACACAAATCATTCTATGATCCTATGAAAATGAGTTCCAACACACCCCAAAGAGACCCACAATGCGCAAGAACTCTCTTGCGATCTCTTTGGATTCTACATTACCTTTAATGTTTCAACTCACCTGTATTTCAACAGAGAAAATGTATGACAGAAGATAATATGCAGAATTAAAGGGGTATAATTGACTACGCAAGTGCAGGGACTGGATAGAAAAGGTGATGAAAGCTGGGACTGTTCCACCTGGAGAAGTGAAGGCTCCAGGGAGATCTTATCAAGGTGAACACAAAACCGAAGTGTGGTCACAAAAAAGATGGAAACAGGTTCTTTGCAGTGGTGCCCAGTGACAGGACCAGAGGCAATAGGCACAAAGAGGAGGTTTCACCCAAATATTAGGAAATGCTTTTTTACCATGAGGAAGACCAAGCACTGGCACAAATTGCCTACAGAGGTTGTGGAGTCTCTGTCCTTGGAGATATTAAAAACCTGTATGACTTCAGCTTGGATGGTTTCCGAGTATTTTCTACAGCACAGATGTCAAAAGGTGTTCCAGAACCGAGGACAGAAATATAGAAATTTTTTTGAATGTTATGATTTATTCAAACAAAACAAAGTTATCACTGACCCAGACTTTTAGTTGTATGAGGTTAGGGAACATATGTGTCTCCTATCCTTTTGTCATGAAGGTGCATGGTACATGTGTGAGTAATACTTTGTCATCTTGAGAGATAAAAGTTAATGAAGCTGGACTCCCTCTCCATAGACTTCAAGGCATTAGGAATCATGTCCTTACTATGCTGTCCTCTTCTCTAAGCATGCCAAGTAGATAAATCAGTGTTGTTTGACATGGTTTATTCCAGACAGGAAGAGAAGACTAAACTTGGACAGAACTATCAAGGAGAGACAACTGGAGCCTACGGTCACAGCATCATAACTGTTTTTCCTTTACTTTTTATTTTCTTTCTTTTTTTTTCCTTTTTTTTTGTTTTGTTTTGTTTTGTTGGTTTTTTTTTGAGGGAGGGGAGAGGAGGCTGGAGAGAAGAGGGAGGCTGATTTTATATCTTGTTACATATCCTTTTTAGAAGAATTGTGTCTTTTGAATTATGCATGAGTTCCGATTCTAACTATTATTCTCACCATAAGAATCCCAGATTTTTCTTACCAGGACCCAGTGGAATTACTGTTGATGAGAAAATGACCGTAACAATAGAAACATATCCAGAAAGAATGAAGCAATTGAAACCCAAACCTGTATTCAAATTATTACTAATTTTGGATTTGTCATTGAGAATAATGCTATTTAAAAATAAAATCTAGCTTTATTGTTTTAAAATTTTATTTTGAAAAATATTTTATTTTTGCATCACCTAGTCCTGCATTCACGTAATGTCAAGATTGTACTGTCTCTTAGTTCTTTAGAGAAGTGTATTTTGAATTTTTGTTGTCACATTGGAGTGTGACTTAAATGTATTCAGAGACTGCAAAAGATAGCATCAAATTAAATGAAATACAGTATTTAGAGTATTATTATTTTTAAGATAATCTTATGATTTTGAAGACTCCATGGGTAATTTTCTATTATTTAGAGTTTTCAGTGTGTGCACACATAAGGTATCACTGTTGATTAACACATTATAAAAAAACGATTTTCAAGACAAGGAATTCCTGCTCTACACAGACAAAGATATCTGTGACAACTAGATACTCCCTTATTAACACAAGCTGAAAATTGATGAATAAGGAATAAATTCTCACAGGCGTTACAATATGAATGTTGCAAGTGCACGTGTATGCTTGGATTCACGAGATGTCGTCTGTACTGCTCAATATAAAAGGTAGTTTGGAAACATCAGATTCTGTATAGTGTCAGCTACTGGACTTGGATTAAATACTTACTGTGTGCACAGTATGGTAAGCTCCTTTCAGTAATATGGTATATAGAAATATTTTTACAAATTTTATCTTGAAGAGAGTTTTCTTGGTTTTCTAAACTTGTATTAGTGGCTCAATATACAAAATTCCACTGGATGTCAATGTTATTTGGTCACCTGTCTTCCTTCTAGCTATTTGACAACTGTGGTATTAAAGAGTAAATGTTCTTCCTCTCTGATGATGCATAACAATTATTTTAGATTGTAAGCTCCATGGGGCAGGAACTTTTTAATCACAGATACTTGAACAATGGCTAGTGTCTTTCAGATGTTATTGGCAGATAAATATCAGCTAATATGCAACACTTCTATAACAATTTCATATTAAGTATAAATTAATTACCAAAATAATTGTTTCATTAAAGAAATCCCTTAAGTATCTTCAGAAATATAAACGAACACACAGATGGTCTGCATGGTTTTTGCTTAATGGTAAAGTACAACCCCTTCATAAATGAGATAAAGAAAGCTGATGTGAAAAATTGATACAATTTATCCTAAGGCTGTGCTCTTGACTTTCTAAAAATTCAAATATTTTTCCATTTGCCTATGAATTGAAAACATATTTCTTACTTTGCATCCTTTGAAAAATGGATCTCGATAAGTTACATTCAAATAGGTATATAGCAAAAGAATTAATTCAAAGTAGGTCTTTTTTTACTCAGATGAATAGAAAAAAAATTAAAAATAAACACTTGCAGTTTTTATCCACCTGTATTATAAACCAGAAATATTTTGTTATCGGTTTCTCAGTATAATTCAGTAAATAAGTTGCTACAATCCACAATATTTTTATTTTAATATAATTACATTAACATAAAAAGATTAATCACATACTAAGCTATTTCTAGTGGTATGATGGATACTGAAAATAGAATGGCACCACAAAAGCTTTTCATTTATCATGTTTTATTTTGCTTATTGTTGAATGCTGGCTTTTTCTGAGGATGTATAAGTTTCATGTGGTAATGCCCTATAGCTCATGAAGTTTTCGTATATATGTGTGTTAAAACATTTGCTTGTTATTTCACAGCATCGATTTCCATTAGCAGCCATAGAAACACAAAGGTACTAATATTTCATTTGTAAATCATAGCTCGGCTTGTGTGAACAGAAGCCTCATATCAGAATTAGCAAAGGATACAAGTTGTGAATATATTTATGCAATGAGAGTGAGTGCACAGACCTTTATTGTGCTGAAGAATTAGTATAGCAACAAGTCAATGCTTTTTGTATATATATATTATTTTTTCTTTGCAGGAATATTTATGTGTTTGCCAAAAAACAGTGCAGAGGATAATCAGGAATGAATCAATAGACTGCTCTAATAACAAAAAGACATACTGTTAGCAAAAGACTAGTAGCATTAGTCCCTGTTTTGTCCTTAGAAATATGCAAGAGATGTAGCCAGCCCCAGGAAAAGCATATAACCCTTTACCATCACTGACAGCAGATAACAGGATTTAAAAGAAACTTGGGAAGTGCATCATAATGTGTCAGACCCATTCCAACAAAAGGAAGTCACAAAGTGGGCATCAGTCCCTTAGAAGTCAGTAGCTGAAATGTTTACTAATTGTAAAAGAAACAGAGGTAAGATGATCCTAGACAATTTAGAATTCCTCACACATACTGACCACATTGTAAGTAGCTCACTTTTCATCTTCTAAACAAAAATCAGTGTGTTACCATGGTACCAAAGAGGCATACCATGGCTCTACTTCAGGCAAACTCCCATTGTTCTGAGTAAGAGATGAGCAAGGACCAGAGCAGCTGGCACCATATTGTGCTGAATTAATCATCTGCCTGTCTAAATCTGCATAACAGCATTGTTTCAGTGACACGTGTTGCTTTTTTTCTTATAAAATTCTAAATTCTACCTTTGCAAGCAGAATATATTGAACATCAAAATGCTATTAAAATTGCTGAAGAATATCTGATCTTGTTCAGATAGCTCTCATTTTACAAATGTCATGTTTATTTCAGCAAAAACATTTTATATTAAATTATATCAATTTATAATTTATAAGAAAGAGACAGACATGTTAGTCCATATAGGTGACATGCAGTCAAGACTGTCCCTTTAGTTGTCTTATTTATTTTACTACAGTGCATTCATTCATATACCTTGCTACCATTTCTTGCAATGAATGAAATCTAACATATTTTGTAACTGCTATGTACACTAGTATGTACATTAGTATTCACATTGTATAGCTCTGCAATATAAATAACACCATGCACTTTTTGAATTAGAATACACTGGCAGGTCTGAGGGCCATCTCTGTATGTCACTCTTTTCTTTCTGTTGAGGAAAAAAACATAAGCAACTATCATAACACTCATATGAAATTCTTCCACTTGTCTTTCCAGGTCCTGAAGGGCTTTCCAGAATGCTTACAAGCTGACATTTGTCTGCACCTCAACCAAAATTTGCTTCAGAATTGCAAAGCTTTCCGAGGGGCCAGTAAAGGCTGCCTTCGAGCTCTGGCTATGAAGTTTAAGACAACACATGCACCTCCTGGAGACACTTTAGTGCACTGTGGAGATGTTCTCACTGCTCTTTACTTTGTGTCAAGAGGCTCCATTGAAATCCTGAAGAGTGACATTGTTGTAGCCATTCTTGGTAAGTAGATTACTGCAAGGCATGTTAAAAGAGTCTAAAAGAAATATCCATTGTTGCTCCTGGGGAAGGAAACTTGTAAATGCTTTATTCACTGTTATTTAAAATGAAGCAGGGAAATAATTTGCTTAAGGAGCAAATTACTGCAATAATTTGTGTGCATCAAAGAGCCCATGCCCTTGAATATCAAAAATAGGAGAGCAGTAGTGGGTCAGATTTATCCCTAGGTAAGTGGAAAGCTGCAAGCTGAGGCAAGCAGATATCAGATTGCTCCAGTTCTGATAATGGCACAAGAACCAAGGTCAAGGCAAGGACACCACTTTTTTTTTTTTTTTTTTTTTTTACAGTGTATAAGTGTACTGAGACACATAGACTTCCTGCATGCTAACTGGATAAAAACATATATCTATTGCAGGCGTTCAAACCATCTTCTGAAAGTTTTTACAAACATCAGCTTCTGCTCATTTAGCATCTAGAAAAGGAATAGAACAGATTAAGCTGATTTAGATTGATACTTAAGTGTAATAACACTAAGATCAGATGCTTGTATAGGGAAAGTATACAGGATTCTCTCTGATCAAAGATGGAACTAGGCTGTTATAGAATAAAGTGATTGACTGCTATCATTTAACTACTTATCAATACCTCCAAAATCTTCCATTGCAGAACAAAAGGGAAAATAATGAAAAGCCAAGGAAGTCTTTTCCCTTAAGCAAATTCTTTCATTTGTCTATCTGTGCTTACTTGGTCTCCATTTGGCCTAGCTGTGGTTGAGCTCCATGTTCTCCAACACGGCAGAGGAGCTGGCACTACAGATACCAACTTGGCCATTTATTGGTACTTTTGAGATTATTATTGGTTCAGAGTTTGCTATGCCCTTTGCTTTTCCAGAGAAACTCTCCAACTTCTCCAAGCTAAAGGGCAGTGAAGCTGAGAATCACAAAAGGAGACAGAGGTAGACCCACAGTGTCAGAGTGTCCTGCTTCATAAGTATTGCAACTTCGTCACAGAAATCAGAGTAATGGAAATGTTGGGTTTGACCCCCATTTTTCCTCAACTCACCAGCACTTTCTCATGTTACTGAGCAAGGTTTGACCAGTACTGACCTGACAACAGTAATTCTGTGCCAAATCCTTAGAAAATGCAATGGCTGTGGACCTCCTAGAATCTAACACCTCTTTCAGCTTTGTAGACAAGATTTAAAAATACGACAATCATGACAATAATCATATTTAAGAGAAGATATTAAATGCTTTGAATATGGATCTCTGCATTCATAAACATTAAAGCCAGAAGGACTATGACATTATGCTGGTTAACCTCATTGGCTCCTGCTACATTTCATACCTTTAACTATCTATTGTGTCTAATGAACTCTGTTTGATAAAAGAAAAGCTATGGGGTTTGGTCTGAAGACATAATAAGATGAAAGAGATCACTTTTCCTGGCAGTTTATTTCTGAGTTAATAATTTTTATTGTTCAAAATGTGTACTTTATTTCTTGTGTAAAATCATCTTGTTTCAATGTCTTTCCATTGGTTCTTGATATCCATTCCTTATTATGTTCTAGAAGCATTTAGTATGGAGTAATTTTTCCTCTCAGTGAGGATTTATGCAATATAATCAGGTTAGCTCTTAATCTTCCTCTTGATAAGCTAAACAGAGTGTACTCTTTAATATTCTCACTGTAAATCATCCTTAAATTATTTTTCACATTTTTTAGCTGCTTGCTCAGTTTTAATCTTCCTTTTTAGGAAATGGAGAAACCAAAACTACTTTCAGTAATCTAATATAAAAGCCACAAATGTTTATCAGAGAGGCACAATCACTCTTGCACTCTTTTTTACTAGTATATTGTTTCTCAGCTGCTATGACCCCTATTCTTTTCCACAAGTGTTTTTCCAGTTCTCTTCCCAACCTCATTTTGCAGGTAAATCCTGCAACCCTTAGTTTAGGACACATTTTACTCAGGACTACAGCTGCAGCTGCAGATTTGGGGAACACAAGCAATTAAAGATGACAATTCTAGCAGCCAGGTACTGTGAATGTATCAACATTGATGGAAAGAATTCTAATAATATCAAAATAGAAGCAGCTCTGTTAAAAGAGATTGTTGAAAACTTCTGCATCTTGCATTCCCTCTGGAAAAAAAAAAAAAACCTACTTAAATATACTTCAAATATGGCCTGTTTTTTCATGTAATTCTTAACAAAATCAGATTGCAAACCAGACAGGTCCTGGACTCCACTCAACTATAGAAATTACACCTTTGTCATCATAATAAGATGACTTAAATCAGTAAATATTATTTTTATGAGAAAGAAATAAGCAACCTGCTCTAGTCATGATGTTTTGATGGAACTGAAGAAATCCTGTGATGAAACTAGATTCTCCTTTCACTTAGTCCAGTTATATGCCTGTGTAATTTCATTGGCTTTAATAATTTCACTTTTAATATTAAGAATGAGTTTTTATTTACAATAACATATATGCACTGGTAATCTGATTGCATTGTTTTGTGTAAAATCAATTATTCTACACTATTATCATAAAGAAATATATAGTTCAATTTTATGGCTTATTCATGTTTAAAATAATAATCTCCATCTAATTTTTTTCTGCAGGGAAAAATGATATTTTTGGAGAGATGGTACATCTTTATGCAAAACCAGGGAAGTCAAATGCTGATGTGAGAGCTTTAACTTACTGTGACTTGCATAAAATCCAGCGAGAAGATCTGCTAGAAGTTTTAGACATGTACCCTGAATTTTCTGATCTCTTCCTCACGAATCTGGAACTAACTTTTAATCTAAGAGATGAAACTGCAAAGGTACATACAATAAGTGATGATTTATTTTTAATTTATTTTATTTTTTAATATTGGGCCAAATTTGTGCCATAGAAAAGAAACTTGAGATTATCAAATGAAAAAGCAAGTTTAGCAAAATTAAAAGCCTGAAGCCAAATCCAATTTTAAAAAAATATATTCACCTGATTGCTTCTTTTGAAGTTAATCAAACTGAGCAGAAGTCAATGAAATTATTCTGATTATTTTAATTTTACAGGATTTGGCTCTACATTTCAAAAGTATTAAAGTTTCAGCCAGGGGGATTTTGGATGTTTTGTTAAAGTCATGGAAAATACTTTCTTTTCAGATGACTGTAGCCTGGGTCACCATAAGGAAAATTTCTGACAATAAATATAATTGTAAAGCCATAAAATAAAGATAAATCAGATTATCTGGATTCATTAGGTGTCTAACAATAGAAAATATTTAATTGTCTTTCAATCATGAATTGTTATTGTCTTACCTTGGAGTGCACCCTACCTCCTAGAATACTAAAAGCGTACAAGGGACTTTTCAGTCAGTCTTCATATGTGCAGAGATTTCTTTGTCTTTTTTTCCCTTCTAAGTGTCCCCTTTTGTCCAGATTGCAGGAAAAAAAGCAGAAAAATAGTGTAGTGTTTCCTCTTCTCAAAGTGCTGTGTTCGGTCTGAACTGGGAAAGAGAGGGGCAAGGCTACTGCTCAGCTCAGTGCTGAGGTTTCCCTAGAAAGCTGCAGGGTATGCAGAAAGCATAACCAGTGTTTCATTTGCTTAACTTGTAAATTTCTCCATTTAAAATACATAGAAAGAGAAGGTTGTTATATGCATCTTGTATTTATTATGGTAAAAAGTACATCCATCTTCTGTAAAACTGATAGAAAGAAACAACACTTGTGTTGTGAATGAACTCGATCAGAGAGGAGAGGTCTAGAAAGATAAAATCGTGATGGGTAAAGTTGCTATAGCATACAGTATAGCATACATGATAGAGGTTGGGTTTTTTCATTAATTTCTCTAAGAGTATTTAAACTACATCTTTTCAAGATCAGGAAGCTGATAACACAGGAATATATATCTTTCCATAGAGGCTTAATATCAGGATGATACTTTTGTTTCACCATCAGTTGGTGACATTATTGGTTTTGCTCAATCTGCAGGAACTTTTCAATGTTAGCACTGAGCAATACCATTAGGTGAAGATGGAGAGGCTGATGCAGACTGACTTGTGTAATACAGCCTTTCTGAAAGCTTGAGCATGATTAACAGTCAATCACCTATTGAAAACCTGCTCTCTTTAGATGGAACTAATCTATCATTATGTTTCATATTTCATTAATCAAGTCTGACCTCGTAATAAGATCGCAAACTACTAATGATACAGATGGAGATAACTGCAAACTACGAAGACGGAAATTGTCCTTTCACAGTGAAATAGAAAAAGGTAATTAACTTCATTTCTTACATTAGACAGCACTGCTTCATTATTCATTGGTATTTCACTTGATAATGTTGGGTACATTAGCTGTCCCTGTAGCAGCTCTGGAGAACCTAGTTGAGCAGAAAAACAGTCTGTGTACTGTCCCCTATACATTTATATATGCTTAGAGGATGTCAGGTTCACTTTTCTGTTACTTCACACCTCTCAACACTACGCTACCTTATTGCACTTGATATGAGTCTCTGTATTATCCTTAAACAATATCTATTTTCTGAGAACCATGTTTTAAACTGTTTGGTGGAACTAATCTATTGGATTATTAAGCATTGTTAATTTTATTTCATTAATTTTATTTTATACATTTCAGCAAAGTGTTTTGTTCAACTTGATGCTAAGTAGTGTTCCTCCCTGAAATGAAATATTTTGTTTTCAGGACACAGTGGATTCATCAGAGTTAGATTTTGATTCATATAGTGATGTGTAAATGGCTGTTCTGGCAAGAGTTCAGGTAACATTTTCTCTGCCTGCATTCACCTTACAGGCTTTTGGGATTAATCCTAGTGAATGAAAAATCAGTGAATATTAAAATATGTCATCACTATTTAGTACTGCTAAATATCAGGAACTTTAGGCTATAGCTGTGGTCAGACAGCCATGAAGGCAGCTAAACTGATACTCACAGGATTTTCATTTTTAGGTATAATTCTTTGAATAAAATTATGCTTTTATGGTCCATTGCTTTGTCTGACAAATTACTGGTATGCCTGTCTTTCATATTGCACAAACACCAATCCTAAATGCAGCATAATACCAATTTTAGAGCTGCAAAGTTGCTGATAATAAATAGGAGCACATTAAATGTACAGAGCAGGTATAATGCTCCATGCTTCATGCTTCAGTGCTCCATTTCCTTCATGAGGAAAACTTTAATCCAAAGTGTGGGTACTCAGAACAATGACATTGCCTTTTGATCAAAGAAGCATCTTTAGGGCAGGAAGCCAACCAACATTGACAACAAATCTGTCAGGAAAATGTTCCCATGAAATATTCAATCTGCTTTTCACTAAGAATTTGTTGACAGAGGCCTTTTGCCTGAATAACCTTCACATTTCTTATGAGAAAGCATATGCTTCCACATAGACAAGATGGAAATGATCTTCCATGCTGTGTCTGCTGCAGAATTACAAATAGGCTCCTCAGGTGTCAATGGGATGCCGAGACCCCCACACTTTTACAGTTCTTGCCCAGTAGATTACATTGAAAACCCTCTTGCATATATTTACTTGGGTTAATTCCCCACAGTCTTTGAAAAAATACTTGCACCACTGAAGAAAAGATAAGCAACAAGCTCCTTAGTCTTGGTAATAAGTGCATGGTATCTGGGAATGCCTGAGTTAGAGAGAAGTATGGTGCATTGATAGTCCATGTGAAGAGAAGATGCAATCATAAAAAGTGCCTTGCCAAGGACTGAGTATTTTGGCCCCTGGGCTTACTGCCCCTCTCTGGTCCCAGCTCAAATTCTCTATACGTTGCCATAGCTGCAGCAGACACCTCGTAGTCAAAGACCTTCAATGTCCCTTCTTTGTGGCCTGAACTAAAATCTCTATTAGATTGTAGTGTACTAGAGGTTACTCCTGGCTTGCTAAGTAATATTCTATTGATGTCAACATTTTACATATAGGAGAGACTGGCATCATATTCTGGTGCAGCATAGTTAAGATTAAACTTTGGAGATCATCCTGCACACTGTCTCAGGAGAACTGGAGTGGCAAAGACGGAGTTTCTGAACACATGTGCTCCTGGCAAATGTATTTCTGGTCAAAGTATTCTTACAGATGAAAATATGTCTTGTATGATGACTTTTAACAATCATATTTTGATTTCAGAATTATACTTTGAACAGGATAGAGACAGCCAGTATTGTCACTTATATATTTTGATATTTTAATCTCAGCAAATTCTTACTGATTCTTAGTTATTGGAGGGGTGGGGGTGAGCAGGGTAGTGTTGCTTATGAAATGGTCTTACTGGAATTCTTTCTTTTCAGCTGTTGACCTACGGGCATGTAATGTAGCCTGAGATTGTATTGTTTCCATCTTTAGTGTGAGCACCGGCAATTTTCTCCCTCTTGGAGTACTAAAAATGGGATTGTGTTATCTCAGCTTTTATTTCATGCTTGCCTGATTTGGACCTTGTTGCCATGGCAACTCCTCCTGCACGAGTATTATCAGGGGTTAAACAAAATCAGCACAGCTCTCTGTTATGCATCTGCAGTTAGTAACACTACTTTTCCAATTGCAAGACCTTCTCAGTCCATCTAGATATATTTCCACCCTTTCTTACTTGTGGCAGCAAACACTGACCTCAGCTTGAACATTGCACTCTGCCATAATGTGATTTTAAAGAGTACAAGGCTACTTGAGGGGTCAGCTTTTTCTCTGCATTCTGGGGAGGTCTACAATACCACAAGAAATCCCCTGCAAAAATAGCACTTACACTACCTCACACCTTATTCTTGGATGAAAGAAATTAATTGCAGACCTTTAAGAATAATGGATGATGTTCCTTGCACAGGTCCAGGTGCAGCTTTAGACAGTTTTATCAGATGCTTGACAATCAGCCAAGAAACTCTCTCCATGACGGCTTAAAATAAGCAGTATTCCTGCCTGGCAGTTCTGGACAAATCTCTCAGCTGGGCTGGCAAGTTAGTCTACTGTTGAAAACTAAGGAACAACAGGCTGCTCCACCTACATTCAGTTGCCTCTTTTAGCAGTGCAGAACACAATCCTTTCTTGCCCACTTCTCATTTTCCTCTAGTAGTTCTGAGAGTTAGCTAATTTCAAGGGAAACACATAGGGGCAAGAAGTATTCTTTGCTCTGCTACTTCTGAGTGCAGAAACATAGGTAAAAAATGCAAAAGTTACAGGTAAACTCACTAAGAGCTTGAAAATTTGATGCTTTGAAAAGACTTTTCTGTAATTCAAGCATTACTACTTTTGCTATCTTCTTCTTTAACTTTTTGTAAATGTTGGATCTAAAATCTTAACCTTCCTGGGACTGCTCCAGTGTCCAATTATTCTCATGAAAAGACAAACTTTGCATTTAGCTTTAACTGATGTAAATCTTAACTGAAGACTATCAAAATTCTAGACCCATTCTGAGCATTCATATATAATTCTCTTAAAGCCCTAGAAGCAATGGAGTATGGAATCCTTTCCATATAGAAAGCTGAGTTTTGATTAAAACTGCACTTCTAACATAGCTAAATCATAGCTGCTCTTTGTTCTTTTGATAGGGCATATAAAATCTTTCCTTCACATACAGGGTAATACTGGCTAAATAAAATAGCATGGATCTACTACGTGGGAATGTAATGATGACCCCACTGAAAAAAATCCTTACTCTAGATTTTTAGCTGTGATCTAAAACAAGAACTGAGAGAGTGATAAAAACTCCGATAGAATTACTGTTGAAATCGTAACCAGAGACTTAGGCAGCTGGCATTACTTTAATTCTTGTCAGATGCCCCAGGGGAACACCTAACAAATTCTATGGCTGTGACTTTCAAATGCCACAAAAGAAAGTTCTTGTGAAATCTTGTTTCACAATTATTACATGCACTTGTCCATGTTGACACAGTCTGTAACAATCATTAGTGGCTTTGCGGTATTTCATTTTTAGCTTAATTTCAAGAGTTATGTTTCTTGACCAGACTTTTCCAAATGTATCTATACTCAAAGTAAACACAGAGGCCAGAGCTTTAACAAACTTCTAATTGAATCCTGATTAGTATAGCTACCTTAAGTGCTACAGTGCTTTTAGCTACTATCCAGGCTAATAAGTCAAACCATATTAACATGGCTTTATTATATGGCCATAGCTGGCAATATAGAAGACAAAGAAATCTTTCGAGAACTGATTGTTGAGGTGAACCAGCATCAAGAGAATGGGGAAACACCACGCCCTGCCCCTGCTGTCTCCCTGTCTTGCCCCCATCCCCTATCTTATTTATTTAAATGCTTACTTTATAAATAAATGACTCAGCCAAGCATTATGCTGTGTATTCTGCAAGGAATTATGGTAAGAATCTGGATAAAAATTGAAGCTTTTACTTAGTATGATGCTGATGAACTCCTCTTGGGCTTAATTAGAAAGGAATTTCTAATGTTCAGTCAGTCAGGTGACTACATGACCAGGAAACAACTAAGACTGTGTCAGGCAGCATATGGTTTGAAACAAGACCTCACATTACCAAAATATTACATTCAGTATGAAAGCCCTAACAAAAAATATAAGGCCATCAGAGAGCCCATTACTGCAGTTTTTCATCTCCTCCTGTTACTGTTATTGCTGGTACCACAGTGCCTAGGAGCCACCTCAGGGAGCTTCTATAGAAGTCTTGTTTCCAGGAGTTGCTCCCAGAGAGGCTGTTTCCTGAGGCCAAATCTGATTGAAACGTATGCACTCACACATACCCATAGCTATCCTTTGAAAAAAAAAAAATCATAATAGTACTACAATGAAAGCTGAATTCCTCATAAAGGAGAATTCTAAACTTGATAGCAGAACTGCTTTGGCATCTGGCCTGAAGCCCTTCTGAGGTGTTTGTACTTCTTTGTTTCTAATTTTTTAAGTATAGCATTATTTCCTGAAATATAAATCAAGAATTGTGCTTCATTATTATCTGATTGGCACTACAGTGATCTGATTGGCCAGACAGAGCAAAGAAGATTCAGAGATAACGCTGGCGCTCCATCTAATTTTACTAAAAATGGGGCAGAAGATTAAATGAAGAATTACATACTCACTTCAGCTTTTAAATTTTTGGCTTTTTAAATGTGACTCAAATTCAGTTGTTCTACACTAACTCCTTTTGTAGTCCATTTTTAAAAAAGAGCATGGATCCTTATAGAAAACTTACCCAGTCTTTAGGTTAAAAGTCTTTTACTGCTTACAGTAAAGTCTTTACTGCTTATTTAAACCTTGAACAGGTTTATAGTTATGTAGATCATGTTAATGATAAAAATTCTCATTCTTATGGTTTGGGATATAAATTGCTTTCTGGGGGGCTGAGGAAGTCATTCACTTAATTTCCTGCACAAAAATTGCATTTGTCTAGGCATACTGTGGGACTTCTTATTCCATGGCTGATAAAGGGAGTAAAATTCTGCCTTCTGAAACACGAGGCTACATAGCTACCCTGATTACATACAACAAAGTCCAGTTAATGAAACTACAGTACTATTAAACAATGCTGTTCCACGTGTGATATATCACTGATATTTTCACCAATATTTGCAGCAGAGTAAGAAGTTCTGAGATAATGTCTAGATCATGCAGACTGCAGTCTAGATCAGGCTGACCATGGCACACAGAAGAAACTTGTTTGATCTCTGGTAACCATCCCACCAAGCTGTATTTTTTGCCAGTATGTCTGTAAGCCTATGTCATAACTACATTTTAGTTATGACAACTCCATTCCTTCCCTTCCTTTGCTAGTGAAAGTGTGAAAGCAGGACATAAACCTTCCAATTATTACTATGAAGATTTTGGAATTTCCAGACAGCAAATGTCAGGGGACATTGCCCATAAACTTGGCCGGTACCCAGGAACACAATGGGCTGAAGCAAATCCTATAAAATGTGTGAACTATCTGTGTGCATGTTTGGTAAAAAAGGAAGTTACAGAATAATTATTTTCAGCAAAACATTGTTTCTAGCAGAGAGTGAAACTTGCATTGGAAAAGGAAAGAGGAAGAATTAGCATGAGAGGGGTGGTAACAGATTACATTCAGTTTGGAAACAGAACAGAAAGGAGAAAATAAACCTTTTTGAACTTTGAGTCTGTGCAATAGAAAGTGAAAAAACTTATAAATACATACACATACACATACACAGATAGAAAATTTCTCTTCTGGGAAATTCATTCCAAACAACTGATTCAGTTTCATTGGAATAGAAAGGAAAATTTTCCTTTGCATAAAGGACTTCCTAGTTATTATTTTTTACATATTTCCACTGAGCTGGAGGTACTGCTAGACTTTTGAGCTGAGGTGCAGACCTTGTACCACCATCAGGTCCTGAAGAACTAAATAAAAGATGTTATTTCCATTTTAATTCCTACTCTAGGTACAGAGCATTGCAGTATTGTTCTTCAGACAGAAGACTCTTTAGCATTATATAAGAATATTTTAAAAGGAAAACAACTAGATGGCTAACAGATAAAACAATGGCAATAAAGCCAATTATGCATATTTTGAAACAGATCAGCTGATGAACAAATATCCCCTGATTTCAATTGGCAGGAATCTACATTCAAGGGATATCCACTTTCCTTCTAATGCTAGTGAGTTCATTATACCTGGGCAGCATTTGGAAAATATGTTTTCTTGTTCTGCTATAGATGGAGACTAATCTAATCTATGGGGATATCAATTGAATTACCCTGTTTTTATAACACTGTAATTTTTAGCAGAATCTGCCTTATTGTTTCTAGATATTTTAGTATTCTCTGAATATGACAGATAAGACATTATGATATACTTCACCTGCTCTACAATTTTTTTCATTAGTCTCAATGACCTCCTCTTAAAATTAGTCCAGTGATTGATTTGTATTCCACAGGGTTCTCATTACAGCTGCCTTTTGTGCACAAAATCCCATGACCATAAAAAGTTACCCTAAAAATTGTCAATTTCAAGCTTTCATTAGAAGGCCTTTTTCACAGGTTGAATTCAGTCAAGCAGTAAGTAATTAAGAAATAGTCTGTAGCATGACTGTATGTATTTCACCATAAATTCCCACCAGAAAAGCCATGGCAGACATCTAGATCAGAATGTTCTCATGAAGCTTTATTTTGGTTTTGTACTATTTTGGAGATGGAATTGCAGAGGACACGGTGCTTGACTCTCCAGTCTGAGCATCCCCCAGGAGCTTTACACTGCCAGTCCATTTGCATTTGTGTTGATGCCTTCGCAGTATCAGGGTGTCGTTTATAGATGCTAAACCTGCCTAACAAAGACCAAATAAAATCAGTTCAGTCCAGGGCTGTGTTAATTGCCCTTGGAGATTTTAGAGGATACAATTACAGGAGGCTTGTTTTAGTGTGGGGTTTTTTTTTGTGGTTGTTGTTGTTCACCATTGCCTGCCCTTGCTGCTCACAGATGTCTGGACTCCTGCAGTGCTCTCTACAGATACTGCATTCTCTTTATGTGCAGATAAAGAGCATTAGATGAGACTAGAATTTTATTTCCTTATAGTGACCAGAAAACAGAGAAGAAACCTAGGGAATATACTAAATGTTGTATTAACCACTGCTGTAGGCTATAAAGAGTACAGACATTCCAGAGCTATGTTGATTAGTAATTAGCACAAAGCAGATGGGAGATCATGCTGTCTTCCCAGAAAGTCAATGCAAACTAGTTACAGTATTTATATGTTGTTGAGACTACCCTACTAAAATGTGTTTTAAATAAATAGCAGAGCTGGAATTATCTTGACATTTCCTAAAATTAGGTAAAACCAAATATTGAATTGGAAATTAGCTTCAAATTTATGCTGAAAGAGATCAGGAGTTTGCTGTACTCAGACACTATTACTCTTGGGTTTAAAACCAATTTAATTTTTAGAATGTGTTTTTAAAGGCACCTGCTTTAAATCTAGTTTTATTTGTCACTTCTTAAGGGGGCTGAATCTGCTGTTCCTTGAATGTGATTAATTAAATGTTCCCTCCCAACTTGATTGGTTTTCTGATGCCATATATATCTCAGCATGTTGTGTACTTACTCAAAAGACTGGGTATTCAGAGAATTGCCATTACTCTAAAGACTAAGGAATTTGGGCTACTTTGGAAAGTTGTTTTGCAAAAATCCCATAAAGACAGACAAGAAACTCCCTTCTTTTTGTAGCAGTAGGGTTTCTTTCAACCTATCAATCCTAAATATAGTTCGGCAGTAATGAGCATGAAGAAATATGCTCTCTGTTTAGGTGGGCCCAGACAGTTTCAGGTTGGGTGGTTGATTAATACAGCTGCCTTTCCAAGAAAATAATAATCAGCAAAGATACTCTTATATGGGCATAGCTTAAACAGATACTTCTGATACTGAGTCTGACATCCATGACTGTTAGCCTGCAAAGACTGAGAAATGCCCAAGAATGTGAGAAATGGGAAGAGGGAATGAAATAATAAATACATTTTTGTAAAACTTTGGGAAACAAGGCTTTCAAAAATCTCATCCTCACCTAAAAAAAGAAAAACAGAAAAAAAAACAAAAAACCAAAACAAAACCCAACCCCCCCATAAAACCAACAACAAAAAAACACAAAGTTAATAAACAGGAGGGCTGTGTTGAAAACTTTTTTATATATATAAACAACTTTTTGCATAATGAGTTATAGTTCAGGGACTATGAATCCTTACAAGATAATGAAAATGTCTTCTCTTACTTTAAATAAAATACAAATCTTCTCTGACTCAGGAATCAAAAAAAGACTTTAATTTCAATTAATTCTAATAGAAAGTGGACTTCCAGCCTGATATAATATTATCTCCATCAGCAAACCAGAATAAACAAGGGCGAGATTTTATGAAATGCATATTTTTGTACACAATTATTTCTGTTTAACAGATTATTTCAAAGAGAATGGTCAAAGTGATCCTGAACCCTCAGGAGATACCACCAGATACTATCAATCTATTAAAAAACACTTGGAGGAGAAAAAAAGTGGGTCATCATCTTTTGTGTCCTCCACTGAAGATGAGCAAAAGCCTCTGTTCTCTGAGATAGCTGATTATCCATCTGTGACAGAGAAAACCACAGAGCTGGACTTTGAAGAAGTGCTTCATGCCACTGAAGAAATTCTTATTGACAAAAGAAGCAATTCTTGCAAAGGTAATCTAGATTATGCTATTTTCTCAAGTCTGAGTGGGCATATTTTTTAGTCTAATCATAAAAAAATAATTTTATGAATGGTTCTATCAATTCTGTACATAATAGTTACTTTTGAGTTTCCTGAAAGGTAAACAAGATATAATATTTTAGATAATAAAGTATTATTTCTCAAGAACATTAATGTAGTTTAATGCACAGACTGTGGGGCTGGGTTATAGAACCTCCAAAAGGCTATTCCAGGCTTTGTTAATAAATCATCTTGTAACTGAATTGCCTAAGGAAAGGCATTTAAACCAACTAAAACTGTCAGCTGGTTCTGGACTTCACCAAGTGCCAATGGATGACAACTGCACTCAAAGTAAAAGAATCCCTCAAAAATGTTTAATATGCCAGCATTGAGGAACAGTGAAAAAGCCTAAATAATGAGAGCCACATGAGCCTAGTGATGGCTGCACATGCACACGTACAGAGAAAAGGTTTTCAGGTAATTAGTTTCATTCTCTGTATTGACACAGCACGACTAAAATGTAGTCCAAAAAAGTCCATAGTAGCTTGAATGAAGGCTATCCCGTTCTGTTGTATATGTCGGTTAGGAGTGCCATCACATCACACAGACCTAATCCTGAATTCCATAAATAAAACATAAAAACAAAGATCTGACCTTTTGTGTATGGCAAATGATCAAAAACTATTAAGAAACCTTGTAGATAAATCACATAATTAAAATTACATTTAATATACTAAAATATTTATTTTCTCAGTAATGTGAAGGAAAATTATTAAAAGCCCTGAATTATTATTCAATTTAAATATTGCTGAAAGTTTTTTTTAATTTGTTTTAGTCTGAAGGGAGGAATTACATGTTTACTGTTTTCCCCAGTAGTTTGTTTCCATTAAGGCAATTTAAGAATTTAACCATCATTCAATACACTTCAGGCTTTTAGACTATAATTTTAAACAATCCTAATGGTTAATTAGGCCTAAAAATGTAATTTTTACATTTCAGAGGTATGAATATGTGAAGCCTGATCTCCTCAGATTACGACTATATTATTCTGCACCAAATAAATTTGTTGCCTACATATGGCAATTTGAAATCTTACCTTTCCCCTACCAATAGCCAGAAATGTGTCCTTGCAGCTATAGCAACATTTTCCAAGGCAACCTGTTCCAGATTTTATTTAAGCTAAATTTAGCACGTCTGAAGTTTACATATTTTGATTAAGACCACATTTTTTTTCCACTTTGTAATCTAATCTAGCATTTCTGCTAATGAGTGAAAGCTCATTACCTTTCTTGCAACATTTATAAAAACGTCGGGTCAATAAGACAGTATCAACTTTTATTGATACATGTTTTAAACAAAATTCTTATTCCTTCTATTAGTTAAAGATTGATTATAATTTACCATAGAAGTCATAATTGTAATGAAGTTTTGAAATAAACTCTGCTTGTTTGTATGTATGCTTATAATTCACATATGATTTTTTAATACAAATGCACTTGTATAAAGCTATTTTACTATTCATTACCACTGTGACTGATACATATTTATTTAGCTTTGTTTTAAGCTCTGGTCATTAACGTTGATGAATGGAAACCCTATTAATAATGTACTAAATAATGTGGGCAGAAACTGCATAAACTTCTCTCTCATAATGCTGAAATGTAATTACTCTTAATGGTAAAATGTCTTTTTTGGAAGACCTGATAATTTTCCCATAGTTGGTAACCTATATATTGTGGAAAAATGCTGGTTTTACTTGGTCATTATTTCGACTATCAGATTGATTCTTGACCTGTTTGAGTGAACCAAGTTACACATTTCTTGATTTTGATCTCAGTCTAGGATTCTTCAAGCTCTGGAAGAATGTGGTAATAGAGTTGCAGTGGTTGTTGTGCTTTTCTGGGAATACCTGTGTGTGTGTGTGTGTAACTACCTGAAAAGATGCCTAGAACAGGGCAATACCATAATTTACAGCATATTAACTGGCTTACAGTGTATTGACTTCTTTTATAATTATAGTGATAATTCATTTGCTTTGTCACAAATTAAATGTTTAATGCAATAGTCTACAAATACCTATTCTGGGAAAAAAAGCAGTTGTGATTTCCCTAGTATAATTCATGGTATTGAAAAACATTTGATTTTTTTGTAAGACTTATTGTTTAAAATAACCAATAACTTGTTTCAAAAGGATATTAAAAAAAAAGTAGTGAAATGTGTGGCCTATGTTTAGTTTTAGTTTCTACTGAAATTGACTGCTTAAAAGTAGACCTGCTGGATTTACAACATCCTTTGGGCCCACAACCATAGTTTAAAATCTTACCTCTGAATTTGTGATTCTCTATTCCCTTCACTTTTCTGAGAACTTTACAACTTTCTTACACGCTGCAAATTGTGCCAAGTGTGCCTGCTAAAAGCAAATTATGTGTGCCTCTGACTCTGTTTTTCTCTTCTGTTGGCCTAAGTGGCTGAGAAGCTGAAAGTTTCTGTGTAACCAAGATGATATCCTTTCCCCCTTCCTTCTCCTCAATGCATAAAGTCAGTTACAGGTCACATGAAATACAAACACTTTCTGCAGCTCCAGGAAATCCTCTACTGCCTGCTAACCAAAGATCAGATAGTGCAGCAAGCACCTTTCTTTCACAAAAAAGAGAAGCAAGTATCCTCCTTCACTTGGAGTTACACAGGGAGAGCTCCCCTTCCTAGCTAAATCTGCTTGAAATACTAAATATGAGCAGGATTTTTTTTAATTTTTATTTTATTTCTTTACTTAGAATAGCACTGTCAAAGATGTGTTTGAAAAGGATTAGCTAACAGCATTTGGACAAAGCTCTCTCGTGTCACCCACAATGTGTTTTTTAATCTCTTCTTTGAAACATGGCTCTGGATGCTATGGTTGCTTAGAAAAAATTCACAAGTGTGAAATGAATGTAACCTAGGATGAGTTATCAGCATGCAGTGCTAAGAGAAGTGTTAGGAGAAGCTCTTAGCAAACCATTCAGGCACTACTGGGGGATGTGGGGCTGAAATCCAACTGCTCATACAACAGAGGCGGGCACTGTATAAGCAGTCAAAGATTTTGTCCAGCTGTACGTTGATGCAGCAGCCTGAGTGCAGGAAGAACTTTTAATACATTCTGTAACTTCATGTAGTTAAATAATTACAAATACAACCCTAATGGGAGCTGTACTGAACAGATGTTAAAGTTTTAACAGCCTTTTTTATCACAGCAGAGGAGAATCTTTGTGGTACAAAACGATTTTTGACTGTTTGCTTGACAATAGATTCACTCAAAGTAAAAAAGGCTTGAGGGGGGGAGGGGATAGATGTAGAAAAAGTATTGTTCATCCCAAATATATCATCTGCAATCTCTGCGATGCTCTTAGGAAAAACTTCCTTCTACATTAGGTAAGAGGATATGCAACTAATGCCTCCTATAATAAATAATTTGTCAAAAAAAAAACCAAACCTCCACACAAAACCAAAAAAACTACACAAAACCTTGAAAAAAAATTGGACCTTTATTGGTACATTTAGAAAAAAAAACCTCAAGAAATAGCAGCCATTCAGTGGCAGAACTCTGATGACACTGACTAGACAAAACTAGTTGTTTACCTACAGCTTCAAAATGTTAGTATGTTGCTATTTTTATGCTAGAATTCTATAATCCTTCAATGTCCTAATTTGTATTTTTTTTTAATAGCAGTGAGGATCAAATAGTGTTTGAAAAACACTGCCTGAAAGGCAGTGTGCCAGCATACCTTTTTTTGACTGAGGGTTTTGAGAAACACTAGTACATGGAATGCTCTAGGGGTAGCAATCCTTCTCTAGCAACGTGAATATGAAACAATGTATATGGTTTGTTTTCCATCAGATATCACTGATAAAAGAGACTGGGAGCAGGAGAACATCCAGGAGTACCAGGACTCCCCAGCTCAGTCAGCATTACCCCATGTTACATGGGGCATCTGTGAAACTGAAAGTGACTTTATATATGGAGAAGTGGAGAATCGATTAGATTTACTTCAAGAACAACTCAACAGGTAAAAATAGACATGTGACCAAAAAAAGGAATATGTGTGAGAGAGTGCATAATTAACATATTAACATACACTACAAGAGGAATGAATTTGCACAGGAAGTTTCCAAAAACATTTGGATATTCAGAAGTTCAAAAGTACAAATATATGCCTGATGGAAATATCACATCCTTCTTTATATCTAGTACGGAGGACCTCAGATGATACTTAAGTTCAACCTTCCATGTTCTAGGAATAACCTATTCTGGGAATGCTGGGTACAAAATTTTTAATTCATTGCCAGAATATTCATGCCACTTGCCTCTAGGTACCCACATTAGCTACTCTGAATTGCCTTGCATAAAAGCCCCTCTACTCAATTTACTGTTTCTGAGGTCAGCTTTTTAACAAAGAAGCTGTAGTGAGGCATCTAAACTTGCTAAATTTAAATCTCACCTCACCCAGAATGCTGTTTCCTTACCAGTTATTCCTAGGTATCTACATGTTCACAAAAACTCAATTTTCAATATCTTCAGTATCTGAAGTACTCTTTCTTTCCTGGAGATCCAAAGAAACCATCTGCCATGTTCAAAAAAGACAAATTCTCTTTTTGATGCACTAATTTTGCAACCGACCCTATAGTAAATAAGACATGGGAGAATGCAAATGCAAAATACTATTACCTGTTAGAAAACAGATGCTTTGTTTGTCAGAATCCATAATTACCTTTGCTTAATAAAATGTCTCCTCCATCTCTCTTTTGCTTTCTGATATACTATTCTGCTGGCAGCTAAGTAGCATGGCTTATAGCATTTTAAAAATAAGGTTACTGAATTTTGATCCATCCTACACTATAATTTACCATGTAACTGAGCTTAATCTCAAATTGCCCTATGCTCAGGTCTGTGCCTTTTTTATTATTTTCACTCTGCAATTCCATTACTAATTTGCCATTTTTCCATGGCAAATACTATAAAAAGCACTCAGCCCTAATTATACTTTACTAGCTCTCCACTGGCATTCTGTGCTTATATTTTAGCAATTGGTTTAAAGCGGGGTTAGCAGCACACTGTTTTCTTCATCTGCCATAAGCCAATAAAACCATAGTACTTTTAATTTCTTAATACTACACAGTACATTAAAAAGACATTTTTAACATGTAAGCCTAAATTGCTGTAGGTTCTAATTGCAGTACAGTTGAGTAATCCAAGTAAATGTCAATGTCACATAACAAACAGCTGCATGCTTCCCATCAATAGTGTGTAGTCTTTTGGGCTACATTTCTTTAACCAAAGTCTTAAGATCTTGATACTGAAGTTACTTCTCAAATTTACCCATTGTTTTGTCAAATTCTTATGCATTTTTTGAGTGAGAAAATATCCTTATTGCTGATAAACTAAGATTTAAGTTGATATGGATTTTTTAAAAATCATTTTATCCTTTACCTCTTTTCATGTTTTTAAAGCTTTTCATGCTTTAAAGATTTTGGGCTTTTCTAGGTTTTCTATGAATATAAAAGACAATATTCTACCCTGCTTAAGGCAGATCTGACCTGATGGACTAAAAAGCAGGATCACTTCTCCCTGACCTTTTCCATGCCATGTCAGAGGCTTGGCATATTAATTATTTAATGGCTATACAAGACTGGAAAACCATTGTACAAGGAAGAGTCCCTAAAGATATCTCTGGTTCTCCTTTTTACGTAATTGGAATTTCAAGGAGGCTGTGGGCCAAGCATCTATGGTTCTCTTGTTCATTCATCCTTGGGTGGCACAACATGGACTTATTTAAATTTTGGAGAAAGGAGGGAGAAGTTACGTATGCAATAATGACAAAGACTACTAGAGGTACTCTTTGATTCAAAGTATGATGCGACTCCCATCAAGTGCTAACAAAGTACAAAGGGAGCAATTTTGGCATTAATTCTAAGCCAAAAACAATGATCAATGCAAGTACTACAGTACTAAATCCCTTTTATTCGCTGAGATGCTGAGGCCCAGGTTTAGCAGATGGGAGGTCCCTTGATGGTGTCATGCTGCTGCTGCTGCTGCAGTATTTTCCCTGAGGAATCAGCATCGTGCCTGTGTGAGATCAGCACATTTGCAAGCAGCAAGGAAACCAAGGGAGCTGAAAAAGAGGGCAAATAGGGCATGTTAACAGCAATCTCCATTTTTAGGCCTTTCTTTATGAGAACTAATGCCACAGAACAAGCTTTTCCTGATAAAGGAAGAAACAGCATCCTAAAAAATCCTTTGGGCATAGCTTTTGGATTAATGTCATGGATACTTTTATAAATAAATTACACATGCAATGGACAACTCCAACATAATAAAAAATATCAAACAGTGAAGCACTTAGTAAAAGCAAAAATCAGGATCAATTCTGTGGCTGTAGGAGCCCAAGTAGTAACAGTCACAACATCACAGGCTGCTGACAAAGATTTGTCTACTCTGTCAGATGAGCTGCAATACAGAAGGTCATATGTCTACATAGCAGTCTGTCACAACATGTTCTGTAGCCTTCCAGCAGCTGGAGAGGCACTATTACCTGTTGTTGAGTCTGGCAAGACCATTTGAAAATCATTTCAGTGCAGCAGAATTGTAAGTATGATCAACATAAGCAGCTCAAGTGCTTCAGAAGTCATATAAAAATTTATGAAACAGGAAAAAAAGAGAAAAAGCTACTAAATTTGAACATCAGAAATGTTGCTATTAATTCTGAGGCCTGAATGAGTCTGAATAAATTTTCTCAGTGAAGAGACTTGAGCTGACTTTTAGAAATTATATTGAAAACATCTTTCATTTTCTAACTGTGGAAAAACACAAATGTGGTTTTCTGCTTATTTCAGTGCATTGTATTAGCATTGGGAATATCAGAATTAATTAATATTCAGGTCCATCGGAAATAGTGTCTCATCCTCAGCCAGTGCAAATTAATTTAGTTACAGGGAAGAGAATGCATTTATTAGAGTTAATTTCAACCAAAGGTCCTCTGTGTTACTTTATGTTACAAAGATACGGGCAGTAGTGAACTCAGTCTTAAGATAGCAAAAAGACCAGAGACAAGCATGCAGGTATGTTCTGCAAAGGAAAGCTCAAGCTTTGGAAGGGCTCGCTACTCCCTCTTCTGTTCTTTCCCATGTAAGACATGGTCATGGCATAACAAGCAGTAGTGTGCTTCATTAATGAGCTGCAGGTCCCTCTTGAATGCATCTATAATCAGAACTTTAAAATATAGCTGTTCCTTACCGTGAGTCAACAGATTCTGTGTTACTTCTCTAGGCTTGAGTCCCAGATGACTGCTGACATCCAAACCATCCTGCAGCTTCTGCAAAGGCAGTCAACACTCATTCCACCTGCCTATAGCATGGTGACTGCAGGTGCAGACTATCAGCAGCCAGCAGCCCGGGTGATACAAAAGCTTCAGCCTGCAGCATCGATTAAAACAGACAGAAGTTTCAGTCCTTCATCTCAGGTATGTGCATCTCCAAGAAGAGGTTTGCTCACCTTTTTCAATTACAGTGGAAGAAATGCATAGTGATCTAGGTGCTTGTTCATTAATTTAAGGAATTTAAGGAATATGAAGTCATTATTTTGACGGAGAACCTCCCCAGTGGACTTAAATAGTACATTTTCAGAAGCCATGTTTTGTAGAAATCCATAGAATTACTTATCTTATAATCAAATGGATTTACTTACATGCTCTTCAAAAACTTTGGCAGAAATGACAAGTACTAGACATGGATGTAAACCTCACTTTCTAAGCATCAGACCTGCCTGCATGGCTGCATCTGCCATAAATCCCATTCATGAAGTCCTGAAAAGCACCTGAAGGTGCCCGACATGTCCAGCACCACAGTGGTTATACGGATACAGGAACAGGAAGGGCTAAAATTATTCTCGCATCCAGTCCCTTACTACTGATGGAAATACAAACATACAGAGCTGGGACATACCTGCATTTCCCAATAATTATTTTTCACCCCAGTTCTCATCAGGTAAAATTTGATGATTTTCCAAGCTGGACTTTAACAGCTTGGGAAGAGATGTGGTATGTTGTTTGCAAACAGGACGCTGCATGTCTAGAAATTTCAGGTCAGACACATAGCATATAACTAGGAAATACAGAGTGCTTGGATGTCTCACTCTCTGTGCATATGCTGGAACACCTGTGGGCTCAGTAAGTAAAACCCATCTAGAAGGCATCTGTTCACATGCATAAATGCCTCACAGTAATTTTCAGAAGTCTAAACTCATCATGCATATACCTGCACAAAACATACACCCATATGAATGACCAAAAATGTGGCCACCCTCTGCAAACACCAGCAGGTTCACTGCACACTTCACACAAATTAAGAGTTAGAAAATGAACTGCATGTTGAGACCGAAACCCAAAAGTTTATAATGTTCAGAATTCTGCAATTCCAGAGTTACATTCTGAAACAAATCTGCAAATTCAAGTATGTTTAAATCCACACTAAATCGGGTCTCAAGAGCATTCCGTCCTTCAGAAAGGCCCGTGCATATGTGGATCTTGATGTCATATGAGCAAGTATGAGGAGAGTACAAGGTCTCCAGGCTTCTACATTTGATCAACAAAATTGCATAAAACTACATTAAATTAAATGCAGTACCATGTAAAAGTATTTCAGTACGCTGCTTAATTTTCAAACATGGCTTTCCAGCAAGTCTCTGAATGTACTAGTTCTGAGAAGAACAAGAGCCTGGAAGAGACTGATTTAATTATTACCATCCTGTTTCTTCTCTTCCCTTCCAGTGTCCTGAATTTCCAGACCTTGAAAAATCAAAACTTAAATCCAAAGAATCCCTCTCAAGTGGAGTACATCTTAACACAGCCTCAGAAGACAACCTGGCTTCTGTTTTACATCAAGAACGTGACCAGTCTGTAGAGTGTCCACCCCAGCATTGTAAAACTTTTCTCCAGCCAGTTAGGCACCCTTCCTTGCCAGAATCTTCACTAAGCACTGTAGGAATCATGAGTCTTCATAGGCATGTTTCTGATCCTGGTCTTCCTGGGAAATAATACTTTTATACTATTACTTCACATAAAAATTTAAGTGCTTTTAATGGCTGTTTTTCCTTTTTTTTTTCTTTTTTTTTCTTTTTTTCTTTTTTTGTATTTAAATCCTCTATACTTGACTCAGGGGCTACAAGGAATATACCATTATGCAAAAGTACTGTATATTTTCCTAAATCCGATGCTTGTAAGGTAAAGTTGAGCAGTTCTGATGTAAATATATATATACACACACACTAACTGTATGTTCCAAATGTAAAACTGCCAGCATTCTCAAGGCACCTTATATTTTTATTTTTTTTAAATAACATGCATGTTCTGAAATTACAGTTTACATTGCATGGAGATTACCATTTACTGGTATCATGGAAATAGTATTTTATTGTGGATAGGTCTTCAGACAAATAGGAGACCAATAACAGTAATTCACATAGAAAAAACTCCTAACTGACCAAGTTAAAATCCAAGCAAAATCTTCTTCTAGCTCACTTGAGAATTGATTTATCTTTCTTGTAGTGAGCATTTTACAATAAATCACAGTGAATCTACAGAAAGAATAAGGTAACCAAGTCTTCTGGGTTTGAAACAATTAGGACAGAGAAACCAGCTTCCTTCCAAATCAGTTGAAGTATAGCTGTATTTTAAGAGACAGGAATACTCTGCCACAAGCTGTAAAAAATCACCATAGCTTGCATCACAAAACTGCATTAAATTAATTATTTGTTTCCAGTACATTAAAAATAAACAAATAAAAAGATCACATCATAGAAATTATCTGTCCTCAGTAGGCAGGACACTTCATCTGTCACACCAATATAATCAAATGCAATAAACATAATTTCTATATAATACAGAAGACTGTGCTCCTTTTGTTCAATACAAATCATTAACAATCTGTTTAATTAAGAAAATACTCTGCATATTTTTGGTTTATAATGATTAGGATGTTTGGTTGCAGTTATCTATTTTTACCGTCTGGCCTCTCTACGGTGATTCTAGACAGGGTATATATGGATGTGGACAAACACATACACCACACACACACTCCTGTATGTGTGCATGCGTGTATTTTATATATGTACATAAGTGTGTATGTATGTGTGTATATATTCATATGCACACATATACACAGGTGTGTGTATATACCTACACTTACATGTAGGAGTATAGATATAGATAGATATATATATATATATGTATATATGTAAAATCACTTTCAGGAACAGTTGTAAACTTTCTTATTATAAAACAAGTAAGCTTAGCTTGTGTCCAAAGCTGACTACAGTAGAATAAAATTATTAAGGTCTGTAGGCTTTTAATACAGTATGTACTGTATGTGCATAATGCTTTGTGAATACTTAGATTTAATTTTATTAAAATATGATTCTGCTTCAAATGTTGTGTTTATTTTAGAAATAACTGACCTTTTTTATTACTGCTTTCAAATATTTAAAATGTTCATGATTTTCTAAACTAAGTGCTTCAATGTGAAAATCCTCTAGGAAAAGAACTGTTTGAGAAGAGCATGTAATGCAGTTAGAGGGAGAGAAGTTAAATTTTAGCTAGAACCAAATTAAACCTTCTGTCCTACACCAGTGCTAGAGCAATGCAATAGTGATTGACCTTCACAGTATTAGAAACATATATTATATGTTTGAATCAGAATGATACATAGCATCTCTAATCATACACATCCAGTAAATAAAAGCAAGGTGGCAGAATCTTCTCTCATTTATAGTGTGCATGTTGAGCTACTGAGCAAGGTTCTGCTTTAGCTTTGTATATAAAGACACAAAAATTAAGTAACAGTGAAAAGAGGAACCAACCCTTCCCATACAAGATCAGATTTTCTTCTGTCTCATGCTGCTGCTGACTGTTGAAAGTTCCACCTGCTACAACATGCTGACTGCTCTTCTACCACGACAGGAGGTCTGCACTGTTTAGTGCTTTGCAGAATCAGATCCAAGGTGACAGAATCATTGGGCCAGGCAGAATCTCTGCCTGCATATACTCTAGTGAAACAGGAGTGCTGAATAACAAATCAAAATAGCTTCTGCTTTTTCTTTTTTTTTCCAAATACCAAGCACTAATAACTTCTGTTCTAGCTCAATCTAGTAACTGATAGTAATGTCTGTGACAAAGAACAAACTAGCCCATTTTCTAAAACAGTACTTGTGGTTATGCTGCATTTAAAACAGTCTGGTATAAATTAAAAATAAAATTAATTAAAAAAATATAACGCATGATCATTGATTTACAAAATGCCCTTTGTTCTATTTCATCACTTGCTATTTCACATTAATGAAGAGATTGCACAAAACAGGTGAACTGGGGAAGAAGTGTTGGGGAAAAGTGGCAACTATTTCACTCAGTCCACGTGAAGGAAAAGCTACTCTTCTTCCTCCTTTTCTTTGCTCAAAAAGGCTTTGTTCTTTCCTTAACTTTGTATTTATCAAAAAGAGAAATCTTGAAGGGGGGCAACCTAGAGAGACTTTGCAAGGTTATGGAAGTTCTAAGCTCCCTAGACATCTGACAATGAATGAAGATACAAAACATGAAAGATGACAACTTAGCTGGCAATACTCCTGCTGCCCCTTATCCTGCCAAAGGAAGATCTATCTTCTCAGACACCTTCATTTCTTTCTGAGGTACTGTGAAGCACATGGTGACCCACTGCTCCAAGCTTTTTTCTTCTTGAGACAGGTACAGACCACTGATTTTAGATCTGCAAAACTACTTTTTTTTTTTTTTTTTTTAAATGGGCTGGGTCCCTGTCTGCACATATTTACATTAAATGTCTTGTATCTTGACTTACCTAACCCCGCCTTTCATGTTCCCACCCTTTGTTCACTCAGCAAATGTGTCATATATTCTGGTCTCCTGCCTCTCAGCCCATGGATGAAACAGTCTTCCCTTTTCCTGCTGCAGATTGTGTCCTAGAAAACTCCTCTCTCTGGTGGGCAGGTCACTGATCAGGGCTTCCATATAACTCACCAACATATACAAAATATATATATATACAAAAACCTTTGCTTGGCCTCTAGCTGGCTGCACAAGTGAAGAAACTAGAGTTTTGCCCACAGATTAATTCTGTTTCCTTCCAGTTGAGAGATGTTGAGCTAGCATGGACACAACTAGAATAGTGGGAAACTGCAGTAGCAGCATAGCAGAAGCAGCTGAAAGCTGATTCTGCAGCTGAAAGTTGTACATACTACCACACTTGCAGAATAGAAGCTTTGATGTCTCTATGCTCTTTTGATAAGTATTCTTACACTGTGGACAGAAGTTTAAGCTAGTATTTAAAGTATGGCTTTTCACATATAGTCTTAAATCAGAAATAATTATTTCCACTGGAGTCAGCAGTTACACGTTACCACATTTTTCATCAGACTGGGAATTGGGTTTAGCGGGAACCTCTCGGCCATTCATCTACTGGCTCTCTAAATATACACACACAGAATAATTTTTTTTTCCCATGTAGTGATCTGTCTTAATCAGAGCTAGAGCTTGTTATTTTTAACAATAATTCTGCAGAGACAAAAATTGGCTTTTGAATGTTTCTAAAATGGTTTTGTGGCATGAATCATATAGTGCCATTTCCAGTATCACAGAACACAAAAATTTACTTTGTTAAGAAAAAACATATTATTTCTTTTTCTCCTCAAAAACATCTGATGCACCATGTGTGTGATATATTCCAAGCTAGTTGTAAGGAGAATTAACACATAGCAGTTTGTAATTCATTGCGGCATTGCCAACTCTAAACACTTGTTGTTAAATACTCCTTATATTTTGAGGGTAGATAGTATTAGAGACATTATTTTCTTCCCTCTTATACTTTTCAGAATCTCAAATTTATGGTATTTTTTCACAGTAAAAGCAAATGGCTTCTAAAGGGCTACAATTCAAAGTTCTTAGTTCCTGTAGAGTATTATAACTGCATTCAGTTGTGAAATCCAGCAAAATTTTGACAATGAGATGAATGATGCAGACAGTAGTTTTGAAAAAGCATTATTAATTATGCTGACAATGTACACAATTTTAGAATCTACTTACTGTTACATGTAAAATTCTGCCACATTTTGTTAACCAGGAGATTAGGCACAATGGATTTCTAGGTAGCAAAGGCTTAACTTACTGATAATAAAAAAAAATGAAATCTGCTGCTTTTTCCAGCAAATCTTAGTGTTTCTAACTAGTTGGCAAAGCTATGTAAGATAGTCTTCTTTGGAAAAACTGTTAGATTCACTTCATCTATGGCTTTCTAGTTATTTAAGGTTGGGAAAACCAGCCTAAAATTGTTAAACTGGCATGAAATAATGATGCATGAAGCAGCTCTGCTCAACACAAGCACTTTTTTAGTTTATTCATTTAGATAGGTTTTTAGAACAGGGTAGTTCTTTTAGCATTATTTCAATTTACAC